>NC_081406.1:43570398-43872766 GCF_030272615.1 Cryptomeria japonica | reverse complement strand
TGCAACCAACCTTGCTTTATACTTCTCAATGCTTCCATCTGAACCAATCTTTTTCTTGAACACCCATTTACAACCAATAGGTTTTCGTCCTTCAGGCAATGGTACAAGATCCCATGTATCATTCTTTTTCAAAGCTGCCATTTCTTCCTCCATAGCAATCTTCCAGGATTCTGCATCATTCATACCTAATGCCTCTTCTACAGATTTCGGTTCATCCACACTAGTATTCAGAGCAAAAATACATCTCCAATCATCAGGTGAATACCTTTCAGGTGGTTGTCTATGTCTTGTAGACCTTCGAACAAGCTGAGTTGGAGGTTCTTCCTCCTCTTCTGAAGATTCAGAGCTAGACGAGCTCTCCTCAACTTCTTGCCTATCTAGGGGTCTCGATTCAACTCTTTCAGGTGTAGAAGGAAGTTGAATCACATCTTCTTTTTTAGTCTGTTCTGGCCGCAATGTAACAGAAGGAGACTTAATTTCTCTAAAAATAACACTTCTACTGTGAATTACCTTTTGTGCAATAGGGTCCCAAAGCTTGTATCCTTTCACGCCATAACTATACCCGATGAAGATACATTTCACAGCCTTGTTCTCCAACTTTGTTCGCTTCTCCTTTGGCACATGTGCATATGCCTCGCAACCAAACACTCTAAGATGTCTCAATGAAGGCTTGTGACCTGACCATGCTTCCATAGGCATTTTATCAACAAGAGCTGATGTAGGAGACCTGTTAATCAGGTAGCAAGCAGTGGCAACAGCTTCAGCCCAAAACTTTTGTTCGAGACCAGCACCACTCAACATACTCCTAGCCTTCTCCATCAGTGTCCTGTTCATTCTTTCTGCAACTCCATTCTGCTGTGGAGAATACAGAGTTGTCTTATGCCTGTTAATTCCATAGTCTTTACAGAATCTATCAAAATCATTAGAGCAAAACTCACCGCCATTATCAGTTCTCAAACATTTTATTTTCTTTCCAGTCTGCAACTGAACCATTGCTTTAAATTCTTTAAAATGACTAAAAACTTCAGATTTACTCTTTAGAAAATATACCCATGTCCTTCTACTAAAATCATCAATAAATGAAACATAATATGTGGATTTTTCAATCGAAGAGACATCTACTGGACCAAACACATCAGAATGGATAAGATCCAAAACACCACAAGTTTTATGAGAACTCAAGTAAAACTGAACGCGGTTTTATTTTCCATAAATGCAATGCTCACAGAAATCAAAGTCAAGGTTACAGTCATTCAAACCTTCAACAAGGTTTTTATTTTTCAAGGTCCTTAGACCCTTTTCTCCAATGTGGCCAAGTCTCTGGTGCCATAACATAGTCTTCTCTGCAGGTAACTTTGCTTCAGACGAAAGAGCACCCTTAGGTACCCAAAAACCATTTCCATCTGCTGAAGGTGAAACCTTCAAATCTTCCAGTGGAGTATCCGCAGATTTGCTTTTTTCAGAAGTGCTATTACACTCAATAGTGTATGCTTCAAGCTTATACAAAGTGCCAAACTTGACACCTCTAGCAACTACCATAGCACCCTTAATCATCTTACATCCTGCTTCAGAAAAGACTACCTGCACACCCGCATCTATCAGTTTGCTCACAGATAACAGGTTTCGTTTTAATCTAGGGATATGTAGCACACCATTAATCTTTTTTATTCTACCATCAGAAAACCTGATTCTAACTTTACCTCGACCAACAATGTCTAGATGTGAATCATCACCCAAGTACACCTTACCTCCATTAAATCCTTCATATTCAGAAAACCAATCTCTATTGGAAGTCATATGAAAAGATGCACCTGAGTCAATTAGCCAGGCATCATTACCTGCATGAGTCGCCAAAGCCGCAATAAATGCATCGCCATCTTCCTTGTTGGACTCAGAATCATAATCAAACTTTTTCTGATTAGACCCTTGGCTTTCTGGTCCATAACATCATACTGAGCTACCGCAGTAGGATCTGAGGGCCTTTGGACATTCGCATCAACAGCATCCCAAAGATCTCGATCTATTAGCAGATCTTCCATCTTCAGCTTCCACATCTCAAAATTACTTCCATTAAATTTCTCCACCTCTATTCTCCCTGACGAACTCGCCATCTGAATATTCCTGCAACAAGATCAAAAAGTGTCTTCTGCACAAGCTCCCACTCAAATCTAGATTAGTTCAAAAAACCCAACTGCCCACAATTGAAACCAAAGGTGATCAGGCTCTGATACCACTTGTAAGGAAGTAAATTAGCGGAAACAACTTCCTACACTAACCTTGAGAGGAGGGTAATGCAAAACTTTTTCAGATCGTTACAACAGTTACAGAAAATAGAAATAGATATAATAGCATTCATACCATAACACAGTGATTTACGTGGGGAAAACCCTTTCGGGAGAAAAACCCCACCCTCCAAAAGCAGCTCAATATTTTATTCAGCAATCAAAAACAGATTACAACATACTTGCAGAGCAAGCTCTTCACAGGAGTACCATTAATCAGAGATTCAGAGGCAACTCAATAGCCATAAGACTCTTACACACAACCTCTATCTCTCACACCTCATAAATAGGAGATACAATACAAGAAACCGTCAAACAGTATTACAAAACTATGGGCTAAAACCACCCAATAAGGTGTAGCCGACCTTATCTTCCTTCTAGATTCCCTATGACATGTTAAATCACACATCAACATGTGTCGCTCCCTTTTTATAGCTCATTTATGTATTCGATACAAATTATTTTTCCTATTTCAAGAGTACAAACTTCCGGAGGCCATAACTTGAGAACCGGGTGTCCGATTGACGAACCGTTTGAAGCGCCGGAAAGCTTGCGAAGTGCTCTATCACCTCATAACCTGCTTCACCAGTTACAGCCACTTTTCAGGGCATTTCGGAGCCTCTAAAGTCCCCAAAATTAAGTTTAAACATTTTATTGCACCCCTCCAAGATGAAAACTTTAATATCTTCAAAACTAGTTGTGACCTTGCGACGCAACTTTACCAGAATGCTTATCTAGCCAACTAGAAGCTTCAGGGAGAGTTGCACACCATTTCGTGCTCAAATGAAAACTTACTATAAATAGTAACCTCGCATAAATGCAAGGTTGAGACACTATTTTTCCCAACAAATCGGATTCTCTAACTCCTGACTCTCTTTATTTTTCTTCCCTAACTTCAGACCTCCACACTGTCTGCTCTCTTTTTTCTATACCTCAGACTTGTTTCTTCCACAAGACTTCATCCAGTTCTATCTTGTGATCAGACTTATCTATCAAATCCTTTTGCAAATTCATGCTACCTTCCAGTATAACCTCTGTAACTAGTTTCTCAGTACTGCAACTTCTCTCGAGACTCAGGTTCTTCACCTCCTTCTCTTTCTCCTTCAAAGAAGCCAATGTTAACTTCTGCCCATCCTTCTCAATAGTGATTAGGTTTCTTCTACAATTACAAATACCTCCTTTTTCAAATTGCCAAGGTCTTCCCAACAAGACATGACAAGCACTCATAGATACAACACCACAAAGACCTCATCCCTTAAAGGTCCAATATTAAAACTCACCAAACACTCCTTTACTTCTAAATTTTGATCATCTTGTAACCAACAAACCTTGTAAGGACAAGGATTCTCAAGCCTCTTCAATACAAGCTTCACTACCATGTCCTCAGATACCAAATTATCAGTACTTCCACTATCCACAATAACCTTTTAACACTTACCACTTGATTTGCACACAATTTGGAAAAGACTCCTTCTCTAAGTAGGTCTAGTATCTTCACCGCTCTGCTCCATCATGACTCTTCTAAACATAAGGGATTCTGCTTGCTCTGGTGCACAATCAGTTTTGGTAACTACACCTTCTGGTTCCTCATTTGCCACACAACTTCTTTCCATTCCTTGCTTACATTCATAAGATCTGTGTCCGGTTTCCCCACACTTGAAGCATCTACCGAGAAATTCTCTACTGCTACTACCATTTCTTTTCAACTTATTCTATGCCAATCAGACTCTCTGCAGGTCCTTGACATCCCCAAACTCAAAGTAATCCTCCAACTCCCAGATCCAATCAATCAGATCCTCTAGGTTTAGTTTCGGAAGTTTGAAACCTCCACTTTATGAACTTTACTTTATTGCACCACTGCTCTCAGAAATATTTCCTCTTCTGTCTTTCGACCCTTCAGCCTCTTTTGCCTCAAGCTCTTCTCCAAATTCTTCATATTCATCCTTAGACTCTGAATCCCTCCACAAACCAGCCAATGTGTTCTGTATCTTGTTCCTCATCTCATTCTTGAAATCCTCAATCATTTGCTCTACACTTCGGGGGTTCATCCTTGTAGGCGACATCTCCTCCCTTGCTCCGTTGAACTTCCTTAACTTGGCAATCTAACTACCAGTTTTGATTGCCTCATACTCAGCGATCTATTGAACACACTTGCAGCCTACCTCCACTCGATGATTTTTCACTCGAAGGAATTCCTCAAGGTTCACAACTAGCTCTTCTACCAACTAGTTCATAACCAACTCTAATACCAATTGATGCAGTCATAACTGGTGAATCCTCAAAAGATAACTGATCGACATATGCAACAAGAGTAACACAATGAAATCCACAATAAAAAATTGAAAGATTACATAATCAGATCATATTATTGTCTTAAAACCTCTGGTAACCAACAAGTTCTCATCATACAGTCATCATAGAACATCTAGTAGTCAACCAGTTACAATCCATCCGGAACTCTCAGAGTCAATCAGATCTCTAATCATCAATCTAAATCCTCATTCTAATCTCCTACCTACAAATGATTACATAATACCATATATATACCCTCTATAGCATATCTGAGTCGGCCACAAAATATTACATTTACCAATGTAGGAAAATGAAACGTGTAAATAGGTCAGCCCCAAGAATGAAAATAAATTCTCCAAAAAAGAACCACCAAGAAGTGTGGATCAATGGAAGGTCAGCCAAGGACTTAGGAACATTAAGAAAGAACCAAAATAAATCCACATGCCAAGAAACCACTCCGAAAAATAAGAATCTCCAACCCGTAAGCCCAAAACTGCTCCAGAACCCAAAAATAGTCAAACCAGAAGTAATAACTTGCTGAAAAATGGATTGAAAATTTGGAATTAAGCACATAAACCATCCTTGAAACCAAAAATATGATCTGCAATGAAAATCAAGCCACCACCGAAACATACCGGTAGGAACAAAAAAAACTACACATAGAATTGAACAAGAACTAAACTAAAAGGAAATATTTTTGGTTGATGCAAGATTGCTCATAGATCGGGGATGCTCCTGCATCAAACACGCCAGGTAGCAAGAGATGTTCCATGAGAGACAACTCATGAACATCGAAAAGGATTTGAGATATAGATTCCATGCTCATTTATGATCCAAACATCTTCCTTATCTACAAACCTCTTCCTTAGCTCCTCCGGAACCTCAATCCGATTCTCTAACTCCTGACTCTCTTTATTTTTCTTCCCTTACTTTAGACCTACACACTATCTCTTCTTACTACTCTCTTTCTTCTACAACTCAAACTTGTTTCTGCCACAAGACTTCATCCAGTTTGTCACCATAAGCTTTTTATCATCCAATTTTATCTTTTTATCAGACTTATCTATCAAATCCTTCTGCAAATTCATGCTACCTTCTGGTATAACCTCTGTAACCAATTTCTCAGTACTACACCTTCTCTCAAGACTTGAGTTCTTCACCTCCTTCTCTTTCTCCTTCAAAGAAGATAATTTGAAGTTTTGTCCATTCTTCTCAATAATGATTAGGTTTCTTCTACAGTCACAAATATCTCCGCTATAAAATTGCCAAGGTCTTCCCAACAAGACATGACAAGCACTTATAGATACAACATCACATAAGACCTCATTCCTAAAAGGTCTAATATTAAAACTTACCAAACACTACTCCTTTACTTCTAACTTTTAATAGTATTGTAACTAACTTACCTAGTAAGGACAAGGATGCTCAAGCCTCTTCAATCCAAGCTTCATTACCATCTCCTCAGATACCAAATTATCAGTACTTCCACTATCCACAATAACCTTGCAACACTTACCACCTAATTTGCACACAGCCTGGAAAAGACTCCTTCTCTGAGTAGGTCTGGTATGTTCACTTCTCTTCTCCATCATTACTCTTCTAAACATAAGGTATTTTTATTGCTCTGGTGTACAGATAGTTTTGGTAACTACACCTTCCAGCTCCTCATTTTCCACACAACTTCTTGCCATTCCTTTCTTACATTCATAAGATCTATGTATGGTTTCCCCACACTTGAAGCATCTATCGAGAAATTCTCTATTGCTACTACCATTGCCTTTCCTTTGTATTTTTTGATCGGATTATTTACTCCACTTAGGTTTTGATTCATCTTCCACATCTTGCTTCTTTGTACGCATCTATCCCTTGAATCTCTCCTTCCCTCTAGGGTTATTTTTTTGTCTTCTTCTCACCTTCTCCTCAGCCTTCAAAGCATACTGGTAAGCTTCTTCAACTATGGAAATTCTCAACATACTCATCTCATCCTGAATGTTAAATGCAAGTCCATTTATGTACCTCGCCACCTTTTTTCTATCCATCTTTCTACGTCTAGACATGATCATCACCTTGTAGAATTCCTCAATATACTCTTTCATAGTCATGTTTCTCTGCTTCAGGTTTTACAACTTCTTGAACAATTCCAACTCATAGTCTCCTAGTATGAACTTGGCCTTCAATCTTGTGACCATCTATCTCCATCGGGTGATCTTCATTTCACCATTTTCCACTCTGTCTCTCTGCAATTATTTCCATCATAAGGAAACATGCCCTTTCAACTTAGTTTGTGCCAACCAGACTCTCTATGGGTCATTGACATCCTCAAACTCAAAGTAATCTGCCAACTCTCTGATCCAATCAATCAAATCCTCCAGGTTCAGCATTCTGAAAAAGTTTGAAACCTCCACTTTATGAACTTTACCTTCTTGTGCCACTGCTCTCAGAAATCTTTCCTCTTCCGTCTTCTGACCCTTTAGCCTCTTTCACCTCAAAATATTCTCTGACTTATTCATATTCATCCTCAAACTCTAAATTCCTTTGCAAAGCAGCCAATGTGTTTCGGATCTCGTTCCTCATCTAATTCTTGAAATCCTCCATCATCTGCTCTACCCTCTGTGGGTTCATCCTTGTAGGCGACATCTCCTCCCCTACTCCGGTGAACTACCTCAACTCAGCGATCTGACTACCAGTTTCAATTGCCTCACACTCAAAAATCTATTGAACACACCTGCAACCTACTTCCACTCAGCGATCTATTCACTCGAAGGAATGGCTCAAGGTTCCCAACTAGCTCTTCCACCAACTGGTTCATAACCAGCTCTGATACCACTTGGTGTTGTCATAACCAGTGAATCCTCAAAAGAGAATAGACTGGCATATGCAACAAGAGTTACACAATGGAAGAAACAATAAAAAATTGAAAGATCATATAATCAGATCATATTATTGTCTTACAACCTCTAGTAACCAACCGGTTCTCATCATATAGTCCTCATAGAACATCTGGCAGTCAACCTGTTACATGCAGGCTAACGTGCCAATTACAATCCATCCATACTCTTAGACTCAACCGGATCTCTAATCATGAATCTAAATCCTCATTCTGATCTTCTACCTACAAATGATTACATAATACCATATATATACCCTCTGAAACATATCCGGGTTGGCCTCAAAAGATTACATTTACCAATGCAGAAAAATGAAACAGGTAAATAGGTCGGCCCCAAGAATGAAAGAAAATTATCCAGAAAAGAACCACCAAGAAGTGTGGATTAATAGGAAGGTCAGCCAAGGACTTAGGAACATTAAGTAAGACCCAAAATAGATCCACATGCCAAGAAATCGCTTTAGAAAAGAAGAATATCCAATCGATAAGCCCAAAACTACTTCGGAACCCATAAATAGTCAAACCGGAAGCAATATCTTGCTAGAAAAAAATCCAAATGGACCGAAAATCTGAAATTAAGCACATAAACCAGCCTAGAAACCGAAAATATGATCTGCAATGAAAAGCAAGCCACCACTGGAACATACCAGTAGGAACACAAAAAACTGCACACAAAATTGAACAAGAAGTAAACTGAAAGGAAATATTTTTGGTTGATGCAAGATTGCTCATAGACCGGGGATGCTCCCACATCATGTATGTAATAGGTATTGTTCTTGGAGCTTATGGTTGCATATTATAGGTTGTATATATTGATGATATGAGGTTCACTTGATATATTTTGTATACCTTGGAGGTATGGATAGTTAGATATGTTAGCACTTTTTGTGGGTGCTATTTTAGTTATGGTAATTGGTTCTTGACAACTACCGATGAATTTGATACCTTTGGATTGAGTGTTTGTTCTTGGGATATCAATTGGGTTAGGACATATTTCATTGTAATAGATTGTGTGGCTTTTTGTTTGGATGACCTCCTATGTGTATTGGTAGTGGCATGGAGGAGGGTGAGAGCATTCATGTATGAGATGGTGTTCATTTTGTTTCTTGTTGTAGGTATATTGATGGAGCATGTGGAGTTCTTTAATTCCATGATGGTATATGTAGATAGAGGGATTGTTCTCTTATTCATGATGTGGTTACTTATTGCCCCGTATGCAAGGTATACAACAAGCAAGAGAATGTTAGGAAAATAGATGTTGTACACCTTGCATAATAATATTTATAATTGTAATTTTTTATTTATTCTTTGAGTTGCACATGGATGTATTGGGGCTACTTGATGAGTTATATTGTAATATTGAGATATATTATATTGTATTTATTTAATATTGAGGAAAGTTATTTAATAAAGTATCCAATATTAGATGTGGGGTCAATAGGGTAGTCAGCACATGGTTATGATGTAATACCACTTCATCGTTTTGTGGGAGTTTATGTCTTTGTTTGGGTAAGCCAAGTTAACATTTATGGAGGTTGGAAGCATGGTATAAGATGTGTGGTTACATGCTTGTTCACATGGAGTGTTTTTTTATGGTTGAGGTTTCAAAAGCTTTCATGGTTGTATTTGTAATGGTCCATTGTTGATAATACATGGATGATAGATGCTTTTGGAGGTTGAGTTTTTTTCCCTCAAGAGGGTTTTCCCATGGTATATCTTGTGTCAACTTTGATGGGTACATTGTCTATTCTTTGCATATGGATTATAAGTGATTATTTTATCTATTTTTCAATTGGGTTATGTGAAAATTGTCTTATGTATGACTGTAAGTTTCCTTTCATAATACACACATTTTCTTGACATTTATGACATCCATCTAAAGTGGCATAAAAATGGGTAGGCGTGCTAAAGTATAAATAAACTTAAGAATATTCATAATAATATTATGCACACTATAAAGAATTTCCCCAAAAAATGAAAGAAAAATAGAATGAAAACTTGAAATGGTGACTAATAGTTGAGCATGACAAATAAAAATAAAATGAGTAGAATGCATTTCTAGCATATAGTCACTTGTGAGTTTACTTATGTGAAATATGCTCTTAGTGAGAGAAAATATGTGTATATTGAAAAAGAAATGATACTTTGCCCTCACATGATAATATCAAGTGAAGGAATCTAAATAACATAAACATGTTTATGTAAATATACAATAATATTATATAGTACAAAAATTATAAGATAGACTAATTAGTAGTATCAATGTACTTGGATAGTAATGAGTCAGTATCAAGTCCATAAACTATACCATAAGAATATTTACCCTCATGGAACACTCTTTTATGTTGTCATGATGCATGAATGGTGATGATGATTATGTATGATCATGAAGTGTCTCTATGAATAATGGTGATGTACAAAGGTGACAAGTATGATGTTATTTAAGGAGAAGAAAATTAACATGTTGTCATTTGTGTTACATGTAACTTCTGTTGAGATATTTTATTCTTTTTTACCACTTTGAGTATTATCATAAGAATGTGTAGCTAGTGATGCATATTTTGTAACTTTCATCTCACATTAATTGTTTTTAGGTACCTTCATGTTTCAATTATAATTTTTATTAGAGTTTAAGTGTCAACCATCATCCAACTACATTGTATGCCATTAATACTCATTTGAATGTATATTTTCCCTTAATATTCATCATGTTTGATATCTTCATTATTTACAAGATTGATATAAGATGTGCTAATGTATCCTTAGATTTCTCAATAAAACCAATATAATCATTATGTATAAAAATATATTATATTATAATCATCATATTGAGTTACTACAGATGCATTTCTAGTATCACTAATACTTTCTACTTGAAGCAAATTGTTGTCAATAAAGTCATGTATTTATGTAGCATTTAAGTGGTGTATGAAATCGTTAGATATATGTAAATTGATTCAGGAGTTATGGTGATAACTTTGTATTGTAAAATTTGTCGACGGATGCACCAAAAAGCTAACTTTCTATATTATTTTTCTTTTAGTTGAACTATGTTGAAATAAAAATCACCAATACAATGTTGGCATTTTTACTTCCAATATAACTGCTTATATTTTTTAATTTTGATTTTGATTAAAACTTATGAGAATGATGTTGTGCTAGAGAATCTATGATCAAGAGGATCATTTTTTAACTTCATCTCATAAGGGTATACACTAGCACAAATCCAAAAATGAAGTATTGAAAATCACTTTTCTTTGGTATTGGAGTTAGAATTTAGATAAATTGACATTAAATCTTGATGTTTGGTGATTCAGAAGTCACATTGGCTAACATAGCTTAAAATATAAGCACATAGTTATTAGCATCTTGTTTGAACCATGTTTACATTGAGGTAATTTTATAATTACCATTTTCACCCCAATAATATTTTGAAGACAATTAAATTTTGTATTGACTATCTTCAAAGGAATGAGATTAAGTGTGAGGTAAATAATAAAACAATTTAAGCAAACAATTTTTCAATCTTCATGGAAAAATTTGGCAAGCAATTTCTCTTCATAAATCCAATCTAAACTTTTTTTAAAAAGAAATTATTGTAGAATTTGATGATTCAACCTCGCAAGCCAATAACCCTCTACAGGCACACCACCTATCACATAGAGAAATCAAGCAAGAATAATTTTCTCAACACAACTTGAGAATTTTGTATTGATTGCACAAAAAGATTATGTTACAAAGGACAAATAAATCCAGGATGAATGAAAACCTAGGCAAACCCTAAAGCTAGATTAAATTAGCTAGTGTCAAGTGTCACAATCATAATGAATGAGACAACTTAGCTAGTATTAGCCTAATAAAATAAAATGGAAAAGAACCTAAGTTTATCTTAAGTGAATAAAGTAGTTAAATGACCTAATTAATTAAATAATTAGATAATATCCTAATTACTCCAACACCCACACTTAAAGATTAACTTAGAGATATGCTAAAGAGCTTAAGAATGAATGAAAAATGGAAGTATGAATGGGCCTCAACAACAAAGGCCTAATTAGGTACCTGTTGGATATTGCTATTGCTAGGATATGTTGTTGTCATTGATGTCAACATATTCCTATGTTTTGGTATTCCGGTGATTGCAGAGAGTTAAGTTGGTAGTTGATTCATTGTGATCTAATATGACTATATCCTTGGTTGCAGATTTGGGAGATTTGGGATGTTCATGTGTATCTTCAAGTCAGATGGTTTGTGATTTGGTGCTCCACAAGTTATCTTTCAAGTCCCAGTTGTTATTGTCAAGTGTTCTTGAGTGTTAGCGTTCTTATCAATGGAGATTTGATTAAGTGGTGTTGGTGCAGCTATTGTGGATGATCCTAACATACTTGTTGGTGTTTCCTAATCGTGTCCTATTTTTTTTGGTGGTCCATGTTGATCATTGTGTGAGTTATTGAAGATCTTATGTGTCTGGTGATGTTTTTTGTGTTATGCTATATTTTTGGTGGTGTAGCGTGTTGTAGTTGATCTTGGCGGGATTTTTGGTGGAATTGCGTGTTTGAGGATTTGAGTTGGGTCCATGCTATGTCATCTATGGAATTTTATTGGTTTGGTGGTTGATTTATGAATTGTGTGATGTAATTTGTAATTAGGTATTAAGGGTTGAGCCGACCTTGTAGTCAAGGTTGATGATTTGTATAAATGGGTGGTATATTCATGTAATTTGTGGATGGTGGTTGTGTCTTCATTATCAGAGAGTGGTGTATGTTCGAATAAGTGAATTCATCTTTGGGTATGAAGTGTAGAGCAAAGATTGTTATAGGGCAGAGAATTGTGCTTAACCAAAATAGTCATCAAGCATTAGGAGATGTTATTCTTTAAGTTCATCTTAACTGGATTGTAGTCTAAATGTTATTGTAAGGTAGTGAACCTTCCCTAAGGGTTGTAGCCTTCCGGGTCAATATATCTTGAGTAGTGATCTCTAGGTAGTGTGCTTGAATGCATGTGCATTCTCCATTGTAATATTTACACATGCTACTGTAGAGTATCATCTTATTGTGGGTAGGTTCCCACCGTGGTTTTTCCCTTAACCGAGTTTTCCACTTAAAAAATATTGGTGTTAGGTGTGTTGTTGTTATTGGTCTTATCTTTATTCTTGTTGTAGTTGATCAGATCTGAATTTGTGGTTAAATTGTTAATCTAGTGAAAACTGATTTGCCCCCCTCTCAATTTTCCTTCATTGTTGTTGCCAACAATTGGTATCAAAGCTACACCCTTTGGAAGAATATTGACCGCTTGAGGATATCCAGGATGGCAACCTATATTTTCAAAAAAGAGAGTCTGAGATTCAATGGAAACAATTACATTGCATGGAAGGATCGGATGGAGTGTCATTTGAAGTGTCTTGGAGATGATTATTGGAAGATTACAAAGAATACCTACAATGTTCCTCAGAATGGTCTGGTTACTGCAACTCAGATCAAGGATGTTGAACATAACATAAGAGCTAAACAAGCATTGCTGAGTGACCTGGCCAATTCAGAGATGACTAATGTGGGTCTGTAGACTGCACATGAGATCTAGGAAAAGTTAGAGACCTTGTATGAAGCAGATAAACATGTCAAAGTTGTTGAGCTATAGAGTTTGAAAGGAAAGTATGAGATGTTGAAGATGGGAGAAGATGGGAACATATCATCCTTTGTGGCTAAGGTGAATGAAATTGTTATGAACATTAGATGTGCTAGTGGAACTCTTGAAGAAGATGAGATTGTTGCTAAAGTGTTGAGATCTTTTCCTCTTGCTTACAAATCTAAAGTTGTTGCTATTGATGAGATCCAGACTGTGACTACTGTGACAAGAGAAATGCTGGTTGGTATGCTTGTTGCCTTTGAGTTGAGTGAATTTGGAGAGTCATGTATTAAATCTAAGATTGCATTTAAAGCCACTATACCTGGGAAGCTGAAGTATGATCCAGGAGAGAGTTCATCTAGGGTTTCTAGGTATGAAAGAGAAATGAGAGAGATGGAAGAATAGGAAAGAGAGTTGGATGAGCTTGAAGCACTTATTACTTGGAGATTGCCTAAGGGAGCTATTAAGTATGATGGGAAGTTACCTTTAAAATATTTCTCTTGTATTAAGATAGGACATTTTTCTTCTAGGTGTCCTGAAAGAATGTCTAGGTATGATAAGCATGATAAATTTGAAAGGCATGATAGATCTAATAAGCATGATAGATATGAGAAGCATGATAAGTATGATAAGCCTTATAAGCCTAACTAGAAGTACATATATCAGAAGAGATGTTATTATGTTGCTAATGAAGGTGTGACAAATAAAAAATCTAAGAATGGGAATTCAGAAGATGAATTTAT
This sequence comes from Cryptomeria japonica, assembly GCF_030272615.1. Lineage (NCBI taxonomy): Eukaryota > Viridiplantae > Streptophyta > Pinopsida > Cupressales > Cupressaceae > Cryptomeria > Cryptomeria japonica. The sequence continues at coordinate 43,858,940 of NC_081406.1, read as the reverse complement.
ATTTATTGCTATCAAGGAAGATGATCCGGTACTAGTGAATTCTACAAGCTGCATTGTTGAGGAAAAAGATTTGTCTACTAAGATTGAAGAGAAAGATGAATGGGTAATTGATAGTGGTTTTCCACATCATATGATAGGTGATAAAAGTGAATTTGTGAACATGGAGAGGTATGATGGTGGTAGAGTGAGATTCGGAGATGATAAAGATTGTGTGATTAATGGTAGAGGTTCTATTTGTTTTGATGGTAAGCATAATACTGATGATGTCTTATATGTTGAAGTTTTGAAGCATAATATTTTGAGTGTTGGATAGATGATTGATAAGGGATATGATTTGCAATTCAATAATGGTGAATGCAAGATTCTAAATTCCTCCAATATAGAGATTGCGTCAAGGAATAAGACTAAAGGTAATAGCTATCACTTGAATGTTGTTGAGAAAAGTTGTTTGATTGCTCAGATAGATGAAAGTTGGTTGTGGAATAGAAGAATGTGTCATATTAATTTTGACTGCATGATTAAGATAAGTTCTACTCAAGCTATTAGAGATTTTTCTAAAATTGTAAAACCTTCTAATCCTGTATGTAAAGAATGTCAGTTGGGAAAGAAAACAAGAATTGCATTCCAAAGTAAGTTTTATACATCTAATGGTTTATTGGATCTTGTTACTTTTCTAAGGGAGAAATCAGAAGTGCTGGAGAAATTCAAGATATTCAAAGCTAAGGTGGAGATAGAGATAGGATTGAAGCTGAAGTATCTAAGATCTGACAGAGGAGTAAAATTCACATTTAGTGATTTTGATTCATTTTGTGAGAAGAATGGAATTAGAAGACAATTATTTGCTCCTAGAACCCCTCAGCAGAATGTAGTTGTTGAAAGAAAGAACATAACTATTTTGGATGTTGCTAGGACTATGGTGATTGAAGGAGATGTTACACATACCTTTTGGAGAGAAGCTATTAGCATTGTTGTTTACACATTCAACCGAGTGCAGATAAAATGTGATTTCGGTAAGACTCCTTATGAGCTATGGTTTGGTCATGTTCCTATAGTTAGGTATTTCAGATTTTTTGAAAGAAAATATTATATAAAAAGAGATGAAGATATAGGGATGTTTGATGCAAGATGTGATGAAGGAATCTTCTTGGGCTATTCTACTAAGAGCAAGGACTATCGGTATTACAATAAGAGATTGAAGAAGATAATTGAAAGTGAAAATGTGAAGGTTGAAGAATGTCATGGAAAGTAGATCAGAGCACACAAATATGAGATTGATGATCATGATGTTATTTCAAAGCCTATGTAGACTAAGATCCTGAAGCAGAATGATCCGGTAGAGACTGCTAATCTGGATACTACTGCTGCTAGTGAAGAAGTTCAAGAACCTGAAAAATTAGAACAATTAGAAGACTCTGAGGTATGTGAAAGTGAATCATTCAAAAAATCAGATTATTGGTGACAAAAATAAATGTGTGATGACTAGGAGAAGGATTGCTACTGAAGAGATGTGTTTGATTTCCAAGATTGAACCTAAAGATGTTGTAGAAGCACGTAAATATGAGAATTGGATAAACTCTATGGAAGAAGAGTTGAATCAGATTGAGAAGAATAACACATGGGAGCTTGTTCTGAGACCTAAAGACAAGAATGTGATTGGCACTAAATGGGTGTTCCATAATAAATTGAATGAAGTCAGTGAAGTGGTTAGAAACAAAGAAAGATTGGTTTGTAAGTGATGTTCATAGATGGAAGGAATTGACTATGAGGAGACTTTTGCTCCGGTAGCTAGAATTGAAGCTGTTAGATTACTTCTTGCCTATGCTTCTTACAAGAATTTCAAGGTATATTAGATGGATGTTAAGTCAATCTTTTTGAATGGTGATTTGGAAGAGGAAGTCTACATTGAGCAACTGGATTGGTTTTCATTATCAGATGAAGGAGACATGGTATGGAAATTGAAGAAAGTACTATATGGACTGAAGCAATCCCCTAGAGCTTGGTATGCTAGATTGGATAGGTATTTGATGACATTGGGATTCTATAAAGGTATTGCTAGTAGTAATTTATACTTTAAGGATGATAATGATAATATTTTGATTGTTGAAGTTTTTGTTGATGGCATTATTTTTGGAGGAGATGTTGATTTGAGTATGAAGTTTGTCGATGATATGCAAAAGGAGTTTGAGATGTCTATGATAGGTGAGATGAAATTATTCTTAGGATTGAGGATTACTTAGATTGACAAAGGCATTTTAATTTCTCAATCTAAGTATGTGAAGGAATTGTTGAAAAAGTTTTGGTTAGATGACTCTAAACCTGTTGAAAATCCTATGGTGACTAGATGCAAGTTGTCTAAGCATGATAAATCTCACAAAGTTAATCAGAACTTGTATAGATCTATGGTTAGTGGATTGTTATACTAGACTCATAATAGACCAGATATTATGCATGTTGTTTGTCATTGTGCAAGATTTCAAGTTGATCCTAAAGAGAGTCATGTTACTGCTATGAAGAGGATTTTCAATTACTTAAAGGGGATAGTTGAGTATGGTTTGTGGTATCCAAAGAATTATGATTTCATGTTATGTGCTTATACTAATGCTAATTGGGCAGGTGATATTGGCGATTGGAAGAGAACTGACGATGGAGCTTTCTTTTGGGGGAAGAAGTTGGTTTCATGGTCTAGTAAGAAGCAAGATGCTATATCTCTGTCTATTGTAGAAGTTGAATACATTGTTTCTGCTAGCAACTATTGGCCATTTGTTGGAATTGATTATGTGTTGCATTGATTTTTTGTCATTGATGCCAACACTAGTTGTTTGGATGCTTTACCAACACCCTTTTGGTCCTGGTAGGTGAGTGGATTTTGGTTGGTTTGGATCCGGCATGATCCGGTAGGCTCCGATATAGTTTGGTTATGAAATTGGCTTATTCTTCATACTCATGCTCATATTCAGTAAGTTGGTTTTGGTCTAGTTATCAGATGCTATCCTATTTGCTTAGAAGCTTGGCTTCTAGTTCTGGCGAGGGTTTCACCGATAGAGATTTTGATAAAGATCTTTGATGATATGCATAAGTGGTGTTGGTGTAGCTTCTGGTGAAGTTTCAGGATGTTGATGGTGATCATATTCAAGACTTGGCGGATGGAGATCATTTTTGTAGCATGTGGACCTATACTGGGTCCCGGTTGATCTAGGTTATGGATCGACTTTAATGTAATGTGTGGATTGGACCTCTCGATGTGTTTACGTGATGTCTTATATGTTGGATATTATTTGTTTGGTCTAAGGTCAACATGGTTTGTAATTATGTATTTGGTTTATGGTCTGGTGGCCAACCTAATTGTTTCTGGTCAAGGGTTTGTATATATAGATAGAAGATTTCATTGTAGATCATATGATATGCTAGATACATGGTTATGGGAAAGGGATGTAATGTGCGAATAATGTAATATCATTCAAGCACAGGATTTGGTCGATCATTGGAGATCGAATTGGGTTTATGTAAGAGGATTTAGTCCTCTGGTATTGAGCTTAACCATGTACTCAAGCATAGGAGATGCTATCTTGCAGTTCAACACTTCTCCAAATTGTAGTCTAGATTTCTATGTAGTAAGTGAGACTCTTTTTGTGATGAGCAGTGCGCTCTAGGTTTTTGGCCTTCTTGCAAGTGCAGGCCCCTTAATTGTAATTCACATACTTACTGCAAAAGTATTATCTGACTATGGGAAGGCTTCCCACCGTGGTTTTTCCCTTTACCGGGTTTTCCACGTATAAATCTTGGTGTCATGTGGATGATATTTATTCTATGATTATTGTTTATGCTTAATTGGTTTAACTTATATTTTGGTATAAATGTTTTGGGTTCTGGTATTAAAGTTTTAATTGCTAATGGTTCCGATAATATGTGACAACTGATTCACCCCCCTTCTCAATTGTCTTCAAGTTATTTGAATTATCTAACAATTGGTATTAGAGATTTAGTCCTCTCTATAGAAAGCTTAATCGCTTAAGGAAGATCTTATGGCAACTAATAGTTCAAGTTCATCTAGTTCTTCTGGATCTATCATTCAAATAGATATTCCTAGGCTTGATGGAACAAATTACACAGTATGGAAGATTCAGATGGAGACTCATCTGAGATGGAAAACATGGATAAGGATCTTGAGAATGATTGTAGAGAAAGAGAAGCCCTCTTGTGTACACTTTTTGATCAATAAATAATGGGATTAACTAGCAAATCATCTAGAAAGGCTATATGGGATGAGTTGGAGACTCTTAATGAAGGTGACCCTACAGTGAAGATTGATAAACTTGATGGTTACCAGGTGAGAGCCCTACCACCAGCTTACAAAATGAAGGCTACTGCTATTAATGACTTGAGAAAAATGGCTAATACATCTGTCAACAGAGATACTTTGGTTGGGAAACTATCTGCTTTCGAGCTTGAAGAATTTGGACCTTCTGGAGCTGTGAAGGTTGAAGCTGCTTTTCATGCATCTACATCTGCAACCGGTAAGCAAGATTGGAAAGCTTTATATGCAAATTAATTGGAAGATATGAAGAGAGAAGATGATTAGTTTGAGAAAGTTGAAGCACTATTTGCTAGAAGAGTACCTAAAGGACCAGTAGGAAGTAAGTATTTTTGGCATTTGCATGAAGATTGCATTAATGATATGTTATGTTGTCATTGATGTCAATTAACCGGTAATGATATTGTTGATATTATTGTTAATATTGTTACTATAACTGGTAGGAAGAATTTGTGAGGAGAACTAGTAACCGTTGTAAACCTTATCTATTGATATAACCATTAAACACTACCTGTTGTTTTTGATAAACCCTAACCAATTAAGTTTGGTGAATTGGTTAATTGGTTTATGATCTGATGATGAGCGGTAATGACTATGGCACGTATGATTATTGTATGAAGATAGTTTGAAGAGATTTTGGTGAGTTGTTGTAACAGTTTTTTTTAGGGAATGAGAAAATGTATTGCATCTAATGCAAAGTGCATGATGAGTTACTAAGTTTGATGAAGCGGTGATCAAGGAGAGATCAAGGTTTTCTTGATTGATGTGTAGAGAATGCTATGTAATCCAATGGTCATACTTGAACCAATTTGTTTGTAATCTCTATGAGAATTAGGTTTTTGTTGTGTTACTGACTTGATTGATTTGTTTATAAGATCGATGAAGTTGTTTAGTTTAATGAGTTGGCAAAGAGTTGGCACAGATCAGTTGAGTGTGTGGTTGTCGAACTGAATGATGTATCTGCAATTTGAGTAAAGACAGATAGGAGCATGAAATGGATCTCATCAAGCAATTGTAGTGCTATTCAGATAGATCAGTGAACTCTTGTTGTTTTCTAACAATTAGAGCAGAATTGAAATCCCCTAACCAGGTAAGCTCTAACAAGCTTGGTGTTATTCAAATCCTCTAACAAGGTGATCCATTAGCTTGGATTTTCAAATCCTCTACCGAGGTTACTCCTTACAGGGTATTGCTTCTAACAAGGCATTTGTAGTCAATCCCTTAACTAGGTGATTGCTAATAGGATCAGTTCTTAACAGGACTTTTCGTAAAGCTTTAACAGGCTAGGCTCCTAACAGGGCGAACTTCAGAAGAGTTCAAATAGTTATCTTGTGAGTCTCATCTCACCATGGTTTTTACCTATTTTGGTTTCCACATCAAAAATATTTGTGTCAAGTGGTGAATGTTTTTGTGGTTATGTTTTCATGGTTGATTTACTTAATTATTTAACTATTTTGATGTGTCATGATAATCGGAAGCATTGAGAAATGAAGAAGTTGTTTACTATTAATTTGTTGTAATAGTCAACTGGTTTATCTTATGAGTTTTTATCTTGATAAAAGTATTACATTGTTAGTTCTAAGTTTACTTTGAGAGATTGATTTTTGAGATTAGTGAAGTTTGTATCAATTTTTTTATCTACTGATTCACCCCCCCCCCTCTCAGTAGTTGACCAAATACTTATTCTTTCATCATACCATCAATTGGTATCAGAGCATATCAGGTCCTCTAAGGTCTAATCCTAACAACTTGAGGTAAAGATCTTGCAGATCATGATGAAGAAGGAAGGTTCAAAGTTTAATAGAGAGAACTATAGGATATGGAGTGATAGAATGAAAATTTATATCAAGAGTTTGGGAAGCCAATATTGGGAACATATCGATACTAAGTATTTTGCACCTACTAGGATGTTGACTGATGATAAGAAGAAAGAGCAACAAGAAAACCATCAAGCATTGGAAGCTATTATCAGTTCTTTGTCTGATGCAGAGTATGTAGATGTTCATGGTCTTGAAACTGAATATGAGGTATGGAAAAAACTTGAAGGGATTTATAGCGATGATGAACATGTTAAGATTCCTAAAGAAGAAAGTCTAAGAGGAAAGTTTGATGAAATGCGGATGGCTGAAGGTGAGAATATCCAACAGTATGGTCAAAGGATAAAAGAGATAGTCAGTGAAATTAAGAGTGTAGGAGGTAAGTGGAAGATTCCACAGTGATCAGTAAGGTATTGAGAACCCTGCTACTGGTCTACGCTATCTGAGTTGCAGCTATTTAGGAGTTGAAGTCCATTGATAAAACTAAGGTAACTCTTGACTCCATCTATGGAAAGTTTACTACTTTTGAATTAAATGGTTATGATGGTAGAGTACATAAATTTGAGTTTGGATTTAGAGCTTCTATTTCTAACAAATCTGTGAGGAAAAGTAGAGATGCTAGTCATGGTTATGAATCTAGATCCAACAGAGAAGTTGATGATGAAGATAGTTTAGTTGAGCTTGAAGAATTGTTGGCCAAGTGGTTGCCTAGAGGTACAGGTAAATATAGAGAAAAATTACCTTTGACATGTTTTGCATGCAACAAGATTGGACACATTGCTCCTAACTGTCCTAATGGTGATAATGAGCACAAATGAGAGAAATTCAAGAAGTACAAGGGTAAAGGCAAAAGAGATTGTCTTATTTCTATTGATGGTGGTATCACTAATGAGGAATCTGATGGTGATTCTAATGAAGACATTGTGTTTGTAGCCATTAAAGAAGAGATGTCAGACTAGAAGGCATTAGTATCCAGGATGGATAACTCTGATGATTAGATCATTGATAGTGGTTATTCACACCACATAACCGGTGATCGAAGAAAATTTCTTTCTTTGAAGGAATTTGATGGCAGAGTTGTAAGATTTGGCAATGACTCACCCTACATGGTTAAAGGTAAGGGAACTATTTCTCTTAATAGAAAAAGTAGTGCAGATGATGTCTACTAGGTTGAAGGTCTAAAGCATATTCTTTTGAGTGTGCCACAACTCAATGATAGAGGATACCCATTAGAGTTTAAAAATGGTATGTGCAAAATCTATGACAGTAAAGGTGAACTGATTGCAACTGGGAAGTAAACTAAAGGTAACTTATTTCACCTTAATCCTAAAGTCACCAATTGTTTAATTGCAAAGATAGATGATAGTTGACTTTGGCATAGGAGATTTTGTCATATAAACTTTGATAACATTGTTAAACTGAGTAAGTCCAAGACAATGAAAGGTTTTCCTCAGTGGGACAAACCGATTAATTCTCTATGCAAAGAATGACAATTGGGAAATATGACATCCTCAACTTGCAAGAGAAAATCTTTTTCAGTGGAACATTTGTTAGATTTGGTTCATACAGATATTTGTGGACCAATAAGAACAAAAAGTATTCAAGGTGATAGATATAAATTACGATCTTCACTAATGATTGCTCAAGGATGATGTGGGTCACATTCTTGAAGGATAATATTGAAGCTTTTGGTAAGTTCAAGGCATTCAGTGCCTTAACTGAGAAGGAGAGCGGTAAGAAGATAAATTGTCTGAGGACAGATCAGGGCGGTGAATTTACTTCTGAGGAATTCACTAGGTATTCTGAAGAAAATGGTATCAAACAACAACTTTTTGCACCAAGGACACCACAACAGAATGGTATCGCAGAGAGAAAGAACTGGTCAGTTGTTGAAGCTGCTAGGACGATGTTGATACAAGGAGGTGTAGTGAAAAATTTCTGGAGAGAAGCTATTAGCACAACTATCTACACTATGAACTGGATTCTGGTAAAGAGAGGTAAGGACAAGACTCCTTATGAATATTGGTATGGTAGATCACTTGATGTTAGTTATTTCAGAATATTTGGAAGCAATTTTTTTATTAAGAGAGGTGATTATATTAGCAAATTTGAGGCTAAAAGTGATGAAGGTATATTTCTTGGCTATTCCACCAAGAGTAAGGTCTACAAGTGTTTTAACAACCAGACATAGAGAATTGTTCAGAGTGTTGATGTTCAAGTCGATGAAAATCCTAAAGTCTCAGAGGAAACTAGTTCAAATAAAAAAGATGAAGATCCTTGCATTTTGTTTTTGGAACTAGAAATTGTGAAATCTGAAACCAACAAAACAAATATTGATGTACAGATGTATATTGGGCATGAAATATTGATGGCCGGAAAAGCACAACCGGTGGAGCATTTTTTCTTGGAGGAAGACTTGTTTCATGGAGTAGTAAGAAGCAGAGTTGTACTTCACAATCTACTGGTGAAGTTGAGTATGTTGCAGCTTACATGAATTGTACACAGGCTATATGGATGAGGCACATTTTGGAAGATTTTAAGATGAATATTTTAGAACCTGTAAAGATTTTATGTGATAATACAAGTGCCATAAATATTTCCAAGAACCCTGTTTTGCATGCACAAACCAAGCATATTGAATTGAAGTATCATTTCTTGAGGGAAAAAGTACAGAGTAAAGATGTGATCTTATAGCATGTTTCTACCAAGGAAAAACTTGGAGATATTTTTACTAAACCTCTACCTAAGACTACTTTTGAGTATGTTAGAAGTCAATTAGGGGTTGTCCCTCTTCATGAAGCTAGTTAAGTATGATGTAGATTACATCGGTCCTGGAGCTACTTGCAGAATTTTATAGAAGGATTGGTGTAGAAGTGGATTTATTCCACAAGGGGAGCATCAAGTTGCAAATTGTTGACAATGTACAGTGAATTTTGGCATTACATGTTTTACTTTCAATTTGGCATTGTTGTCAAAGGGGGAGAAGAATTATGTGATTATGGGAAGGAGAACCAACGACAAGCTGAAGACATGGAGAGCATGGTGAATACTTGGTAATGTAAACTAGGACTCATATTCACAATCACATAGCAATCATGCAGCAATCAATGGTATTGATATTTGTATTGCCATCAATGTCAAAGGGGGAGATTGTTGGCATTTGCATGAAGATTGCATTAATGATATGTTATGTTGCCATTGATGTCAATTAACCAGTAATGATATTGTTTATATTGTTGTTAATATTGTTACTATAGCCAGTAGAAAGAATTTGTGAGGAGAACCAGTAATTAGTGTAAACCTTATCTATTGATGTAACTGATAAACCCTACCTGTTATTTTTGATAAACCCTAACCGATTAATTTTGGTGAATTGGTTATATTGGTTTATGATCTGATGATGAGTGGTAATCATTATGAAACGTATGATTATTGTATGAAGACACTTTGAAGAGATTTTGGTGACTTGTTGTAATAGTGTTTGTCTAGGGAATGAGAAAATGTATTGCATCTAATGCAAAGCGCATGATGAGTTACTAAGTTTGATGAAGTAGTGATCAAGGAGCGATCAAGGTTTTCTTGATTGATGTGCAGAGATTGCTATGTAATCCAATGGTCATACTTGAACCGATTTGTTTGTAATCTCTATGAGAATTAGGTTTTTGTTGTGTTACTAACTTGATTGATTTATTTATAAGGTCGATGAAGTTGTTTAGTTTAATGAGTTGGCAAAGAGTTGGCACAGATCAGTTGAGTGTGTGGTTGTTGAACTAGATGATGTATCTCCAGTTTGAGTAAAGGAAGATAGGAGCATGAAATGGATCTAATCAAGCAAATGTAGTGTTATTCAGACAGATCAGCAAACTCCCGTTGTTTTCTAACAATTACAGCAAAATTGAAATCCCCTAACTGGGTAAGCTCTAACAAGCTTGGTGTTATTCAAACTCTCTAACAAGGTGATCCATTAGCTTGGATTTTCAAAACCTCCACTGAGGTTACTCCTTACAGGGTATTTCTTCTAACAAGGCATTTGTAGTCAATCCCTTAACCGGGTGATTCCTAATAGGATTAGTTCTTAACAAGACTTTTTGTAAAGCTTTAACAGGCTAGGATTCTAATAGGGCAAACTTCAGGAGAGTTCAGATAGTTATCTTGTGAGTCTCATCTCACCATGGTTTTTACCTATTTTGGTTTCCACGACAAAAATATTTGTGTCAAGTGGTTAATTTTTGTGGTTATGTTTTCATGGTTGATTTACTTAACTACTTAACTATGTTGATAAGTCATGATAACCGAAAGCATTCAGAAATGAAGAAGTTGTTTACTGTTAATTTATTGTAACAGTCAACTGATTTATCTTATGAGTTTTTATCTTGACAGAAGTATTACATTGTTAATTCTAAGTTTACTTTGAGAGATTGATATTTGAGATTGGTGAAGTTTGTATTAGTTTTTCTATCTACTGATTCACCCCCCCCTCTTAGTAGTTGACTGAATACTTATTCTTTCATCATACCATCAAGTATGAATGAAAATCACCTTTTAAATGTTTTGCATGTAATAAGAATGGTCATTTTGTATCTAGATGTCCTAAAAGGAATTCAAGATTTGAAGAAAGAGTTAGAAGATCATTTAAGCCTAACCCTAGATATCAAAACAAGTATAAGTACAGGAAAAAAAGAGACAAATCATGCTACATAGAGGATGAGGAAGGCATTACTGATTCTGATGATGAACTGGTAGAAGACTCTGCTAGTGGTTCCGACAATGGGAAGGAATGGGTGTTCCTAGCTATCAAGGAAGATGTTTCGACACTGGAAGAGAATTTACCTTTAGAGAAGGCACTTACTGCTAAAATTGAAGACAAGGATGAATGGGTAATTGACAATGATTATTCATATCATATGACTAGAGATAAAGGGAAGTTTTTATCTTTGCAAGAATTTGATGGCAGTCTGGTTAGATTTGGAGATAACAAAGCATGCATGATCAAAGGAAAATGAACTATATCATTGGATGGTAAGAACAATACTAACTATTTTTATTATGTTGAAGGTTTAAGGCATAATCTTTTGACTGTAGGATAATTAGTGGATAAGGGATTTCAATTACAGTTCAAGGATGGAAAATGCAAAATCATTAACAGAACTGGTTTGGAGATTGCAATCGGTACAAAGAAAAAAGGTAATATATTCCATTTGAACTCTGGTGAGAAGAGATGTTTAATTACACAAATTGATGAGAGTTGGCTATGTCATAAAAGGCCGTTTCATGTGAATTTTGATTGCATTGTGAAGATTAGTTCAACTAAGGCAGTTAGGGATAGACCTAAGATTATGAATCCCTATAATTTGGTATGTAAAGAATGTCAAATGGGTAAACATGTCAGAACCTCTTTTAGGAGTATACAAGATAAATATAATAATGTTCTTGATCTTATTCATACTAATTTGTGTGGCCCTGCTAGAGTTAAAAGTTTTCAAGGTGATAGATATTTCATGCTAATCATTGATGATTATTCTAGAATGATGTGGGTTACTTTTCTAAAAGAAAAATCTGAAGCATTTGAAAATTTTAAAATCTTTAAGGATAAAGTGGAAACATAGATAGGATTGAAGGTTAAATGTTTGAGGTTAAATCATGGTGGATAGTTCACATCCAGTGAGTTTAATAACTTTTGTGAGAAGCATGGTATAAGAAGACAATTTTCGGCTCCCCGAACACCTCAGTAAAATGGAGTTGTGGAAAGGAAGAATGAAACTATCTTGGATGTTGCTAGAATAATGATGATGGAAGCTATTCTACCTCATATCTAGTGGAGAGAAGCAGTGAGCATAACGGTTTATACATTCAATAGAGTACATATCAAAGGAGAAACTAGTAAGACACCTTATGAATTATGGTTTGGAAATACACCTACAGTTAAATATTTCAGAATCTTTGGTAGTAAATGTTATATCAAGAGAGATGATATCATTGGCAAATTTGATCCTAGATATGTTGAAGGCATATTTCTTGGTTATTCTAATAAAATCAAGGCATATAGATGTTATAACAAGATATTACAAAGAATTGTGGAGAGTGCTAATGTCAAAGTAGATGGGCTAAACAAAGGTTGAATCAAAGTTTATGAGAAGGAACTGGCAGTGGAAATGATTATATCTAAACCAGTAGCACCTTTATCGAAACAGAGTGTTGAACTAGTTACTCCGGCAGTATCAGAAAATTCTATAGTAACTGAAGATCAGGTAAGAGGAACAGAGAGTCAGAGGACTCCTAGGTATGTGAGATTGAATCATTCAGAAGATTAAATCATTGGGGATAAGAACAATGGAGTAATGACAAGAAGAAGACTGGCAACTAATGAGGTATGTTTAATTTCACAAGTTGAACTGGTATCAGTAATTGAGGCATGCAAAGATGAATATTAGTTGAAAGCTATGGAAGAAGAATTAGATCAGATTGAGAAAAATAACACATGGACTTTGGTTCCCTAGCCTAAAAATAAGAAATTTATTCGAACTAAATGGGTTTTTAGGAGTAAATTGAATGAGGATGGTCAAGTTATAAGGAATAAGGCTATATTGGTTTGTAAAGGATAGTCTCAGAAGGAAGGAATTGACTATGGAGAGACTTTTGTACGTGTAGCTAGGATTGAAGCTGTAAGATTATTTCTTGCCTATGTTGCTTATAAAAACTACAAGGTTTATCAGATGGATGTAAAATGTGCATTTTTGAATGGGGATCTTGATGAGGAAGTTTATATTGAGAAACCTGGTGGTTTTTCACTATCAGATCATACAAACATGGTTTGCAGGTTAAGGAAAGCTTTATATGGATTGAAACAAGCACCTAGAGCTTGGTATGCAAGTTTGGATAAATATCTTTTGAAGCTTGGTTTTACTAAGGGTAAGGTTGACAGTAATTTAAATTATAATATCATTGATGATGATATACTGATTATTGAAGAATTTGTTGATGATATTATTTTTGGAGGTGAAGATAAGTTGTGCATAGAATTTTCTAAGAATATGGAGAAATATTTTGAAATGTCTATGATTGGTGAGATGAAAATTTTCTTAGGTTTGCAGATTACTCAGATTGACAAAGGTATTTTCATCTATCAAACTAAGTATGCTAAGGAATTGTTGAAGAAATTTGGTATGGGAGATTCTAAACCGGTAAGTACTCCTATGGTGACAAATGAGAAATTGACAAGAAAAGATGTTTTTGCACCGGTAAATCCTACAAGATACAAATCTATGATTGGAGGTCTACTTTATTTGACTCAGACTAGGCCTGACATAATGAATGTTGTTTGTATTCTTTCAATATTTCAGAGTGATCCTAGAGAAAATCATGAGAGTGTGGTGAAAAGGATTTTTAGATACTTGTAAGGTACATCAAAATATGGTTTATGGTACCCTAAGAAAGATGACTTTACTTTATGTGCACATATAGATGTTGATTGGGCTGGAGATGTTGATGACCGGAAAAATACTTCCGGTGGAGCTTTCTTTCTTGGAAATAAGTTGGTTTCATGGATCAACAAGAAATAGTCATGTACTTCTTTATCTACCATTGAAGCTCAGTATGTTGCTACTGCTACTAACTGTACACAGGTTTTATGGATGATGCAAATGTTGAAGGATATAAAGGTGGATTGTGATGCACCGGTAGTTATTCACTGTGATAAGTCTGCTGCTACTGATATATCAAAGGATTCAGTATTTCATTCTCAGACAAAGCACATATCTATCAAGTACAACTTTTTGAAGGAAAACATGGAAGCAAATGAAGTTAGACTAGTTTATGTGAATAATAAAGGGCAGATTGCAGATATTTTCACTAAACCTTTGCCTAAAGAATCATTTGAGTACCTGAGAGATAAACTGGGAGTTTCTACCCCTCTAATAGAGACTTGATTGATGTGATTTGGAATCAATCCAGTGTGCATTATCAAAGATACTATTCATTCTGGCACTGATGTGGGGATGCTACTGCTCAGGGGGAGTAGTCAGCTTTTTGATTCTGTGGTTTATGTTTTTTCTTTGATATTTTTGTCAGATTTCTGGCATTGATGTCAAAGGGGGAGAGGTATTGATGTGAAAAAAGAAAAAGAAAGGGGGAGAGATATTGTTGAGGAAAAGAAAAAGGGAGAGATATATGTATAATTCAGAGCTTTACAAATATTATTCACAGGGGGAGTTTGGTCTTTCTTTCAGAGCTGCACGTGGGAGATTATTGGTTGTCTTCCATTGGGGGAGACTTGTTTGGTGTTTCTTGGTACTTAGATGTTTTTCACATCTAGTGTTGCCATCAATGCCAAAGGGGGAGATTTTTGGCCATTTGGTGGACTTGATTATGTGTTGCATTGATGTTTTGTCATTGATGCCAACACTAGCTATTTGGATGCTTTACCGGCACCCTTCTAGTCCCGGCAGGTTGAGTGGTTTTTGGCTGGTTTGGATCCGACATGATCTGTTAGGCTCTGGTATAGTTTGGTTATGGAATTGGCTTATTCATGATACTCATGCTTATATTCAGTAAGTTGGTTTTGGTCTGATGATCGGATTCTATCTTGTTTTCTTAGAAGCTTAGCTTCTGATTCTGGCGAGGGTTTCACTGGTAGATCTTTTGATGAAGATCTTTGTTGATATTCATAAGTGGTGTTGGTGCAGCTTCTGGTGGAGTTTCAAGATGTTGATGATGATCATGTTAGAGACTTGGCAGATGGAGATCATTGTTATAGGGTGTGGACCTATACTAGGTCTCGGTTGATCTAGGTTATAGACCGACTTTAATGTAACGTGTGCATTGGACCTCTCGATGTGTTTCTGGGATGTCTTATGTGTTGGATAATATTTGTTTGGTCTAAGGCCGACATGGTTTGTAATTATGTAATTGGTTTATTCTCTGGTGGTCGGCCTAATTGTTTATGGTCGAGGGTTTGTATATATAGATGTAAGATCTCATTGTAGATCATATGATGTGGTAGATATATGGTTATGGGAAAGGGATATAATGTGCGAATAATGTAATATCATTCAAGTAGAGGATTTGGTCAATCATTGGAGATTGAATTAGGTTTATGTAAGAGTATTTAGTCCTTCGGTATTGAGCTTAACCAGAACTGTACTCAGGCATAGGAGATGCTATCTTTTGCAGTTCAACACTTTTCCGGATTGTAGTCTGGATTTCTATGTAGTCAGCGAGACTCTTTTTGTGATGAGAAGTGTGCTCTAGGTTGTTGGCCTTCCTACAAGTGTAGGCCCCTCAATTGTAATTCACATACTTACTACAGAAGTATTATCTGACTGTGGGTAGGCTTCCCACCATGGTTTTTCCCTTTACTGATTTTTCCACATATAAATCTTGCGGTCATGTGGATGGTATTTATTCTATGATTATTGTTTATGGTTAATTGGTTTAACTACTATTCTGATATTAATGTTTTGGGTTCCGGTATTAAAGTTTTGATTGATAATTGTTCTGGTAATCTATGACAATTGATTCACCCCCCCCCCTCTCAGTTGTCTTCCATTTATTTGAACAGTCTAACAACAACTGTACTCAGGTAGTTTGGATGAAGCATATGTTGAAGGACATTAGAATTGTGTATGATGAGACTATTGTTATATATTGTGACAATTCAAGTGCTATTATATTTCCAAGAATCTGGTAGTGCATTCTAAGACAAAGCATATATCAATTAGCTTGTATCATTTCTTGAGGGAAAAAGTCAGTGATGAAGAAGTCATATTGGAGTATGTATCTGCAAAGGATTAGATTGCAGATATTTTTACTAAGCCTTTTCCTATAGATACATTTGTATATTTGGGAGACAAGTTAGGGGTATTTTCCCCTCCTAGTGAGAACTAGATGCATTTAGATGCATCAATCTAGTGTACTTCATAGTCTTATCTTCTTATCCGGATTGATAAGTTGGTGTTTCTACTCAGCCGGATTAGTCAGTGTATGGTTCAAATTTGAGAGTTTATCCTAAAGGGGAGAGAATAATTATTTTCATTTTGTCTTTGGCATTGTTGTCAAAGGGGGAGAGAAGCATGTGAAAAATTTCCTTATCTTTGAATCCTTGTACGCATGATCTTAGGGGGAGATTGTTGAAGATTGCTAATATTGATTTATTTCTTTACATTGATTGTTTTTCACACTCATATGTTTCCATTAATGCCAAAGTGGGAGATTATTGGATATTGTTGTTGCTAGGATATGTTATTGTCATTGATGTCAATATATTCCTGTGTTTTGGTATTCTGGTGATTGCAGAGAGTTAAGTTGGTAATTGATCCATTGTGCTTTGATATGGCTATATCCTTGGTTATAGATTTGGGAGAGTATTTAGGATGTTCATATGTACATTTAAGTCACATGCTTCATGATTTGGTGCTCCGCAAGTTATCTTTCAAGTCCCAATTGTTGTTGTTAAGTGTTCTTGAGTGTTAGCGTGTTGATCGATGGAGATTTGATTAAGTGGTGTTGGTACAGCTATTGTAGATGATCCTAATGTTCTTGTTGGTATTTCCAAGTCATTTCCCTTTTTTTTTTGGTGGTCTATGTTGATAATTGTGTGATTTATTCAAGATCTCATGGGTCTGGTGATGTTTTTTGTGTTATGCGATATTTTCAGTGGTGTAGCGTGTTGCGGCTAATCTTGGCAGGATTTCTGGTGGTGTTGTGTGTTTGAGGATTTGAATTGGGTCCATGCTATGTCATCTATGGCATTGAATTGGTCTGGTGGTTGATTTATGTATCATGTGATGTAATTTTGTAATTAGGTGTTAAGGGTTGAGTCGGCCTTGTAGTCAAGGTTGATGATTTGTATAAATGGGTTTTATATTCATGTAATTTGTGGATGGTGGTTGTGTTTGAATTATCAAACCATGGTGTATGTGTCATTAAGAGAATTCATCTTTTGGTGTGAAGTGTAGAGAAAAGATTGTTGCAGGACAGACAACTGTGCCTAATCAGAACTGTCATCAAGCATTAGGAGATGTTATTCTTCCAGTTCATCTTACCAAAGTGTAGTCTGAATGTTATTGTAAGTTAGTGAACCTTTCTTGAGGGTTGTATCCTTCCAGGTCATTATATCTTGAGCAGTGAGCTATAGGTAGTGTGCTTGAATGCATGTGCATTCCCCATTGTAATGTTTACACATACTACTGTAGAGTATCATCTTATTATGGGTAGGTTCCCACTGTGGTTTTTCCCTTAACCGAGTTTTCCACATCAAAAATATTGGTGTTATGTGTGTTTTTGTTATTGTGCTTATCTTTATTCTTGTTGTAGTTGATCAGATTTGAATTTGTGGTTAAATTGTTAATCCGGTGAAAACTGATTCACCCCCCCCCCCCCCCCTTCTTAGTTTTCCTTCATTGTTGCTGCCAACAATACTCATGTACAAATTAATGCAACTCTCATAAACAGATACAAGGAGAAAATCCTAGTGGGAGAAAAAGAAATGAAAAGAGTACATGTGACTAAGCATGAAGGAATCTAAATGCCCCCCCAAGTAATCAATTGATCACATAATTACAATCGATATCCCCTAAAAAGAGAGAAATGAAGAGACAATGTATCCCCCCCATAATAGAGAAGCTCCAATGCTAAAGATAAAGACTTAAGGACAAAAGCTGATGAAGATCTAAAAGAAAGAAACCATGTTCTTCCCCTTAGGAAGAAATAAATCTAATGGCCAAGGAAAAAGAAACTCAATGAAAGGATATGGAAGGAATAGTCTCATGAGGTGTTTAATAGAGGAATTCTCAATTGTCCACATGTCTAAATCATGATATGCCAAATCAATTGAAGTAAGATCAAACAATTGTGAAGATACCTATAGAAAAACCTCGAAAGGTACTATTGAAGATGAGATGACAAGAATTATCAATCTACCATCAAAGAGGAATGGAATATCCTCAAGAATGTCCCCAATATCTTGAGTGTGTGATGCATCAAATAACCTTGCAATATTTGGTAAGTATTTATCCCATAAAGAAGAAATTGGAAGGGAACTAACAACTTATTAAATAGAAAAATATCTAAAGAAACAAGAGGTGGAGGAGGACACATAACAAAAGTCTCAGGAACCATGGTGGATGACTAAAGCACACATAGGTTCAAGTAACCAAACCTCTCCTCAAATACCCGATCCACTCTATATGCATGAGAGGTAGGACCATTCAATGGAACAACATGCTTAGTGGGAACAAAATGAGATAACTCATACAATCAGGGGCCATGATCAACAATTCCAATTGTAAAAATATCCCTACCATGCATGTCTCAAATAAGAACTAAATTAGGTTTTAACTCTATTATCTTACCATACCCTCTATGAGTGATCTAAGATATGGAGAAGAGATTGGATGATAAATAAGGAACACATAGTGTAACATTGTAAATTGCACCCTATGCAATTACATAGCACATAACACCTTTTCTTTAACCAAATTAGAGATAATGATCAAACTTCCACTTCATTTTCTTGCTTAGCCTACTTTTCCATCTATCTTTCCCAATCTCTTGAATATTTGAACTGATTTTTTTATGGACACCTCCACACCGCAGAGACATATATACACCACACATTTGTATTGCAAATATTCAAACTGAATATGTTCATTGAGGTATTATGCTTTCTAATTCTAGTAGTGTAACATATTCTTTGATGTCCAATAAAGTTGAGATGATTCCTAGTCCTTTTTATCTTTCTATCTTGGCTTCATTTCACTCTCTTGTATTCTTGGGTATTCAAAGGAATATCTTGAACTCTCACTCTCACTAATTTTAATAGCTTCTTCCATTTACTAACTATATTTCCACCATTGTTGCTTGCATTAGAGATTTATTAGCTCAATAGGCTCACTCTTTTCCTCATCTTAGTGAGCTCAAAGTTTCTGGTGTTGAAGGGAATTTCCTTTTCTCTTTTTAATTACATTGTTTATTTCATTATCTTTGATTTATCATATCATTGGTTTGCATTTCCTTTGTTGCATTTCCATATCATTTATCTAATCTATATATCTTGACTTTTTGTGGAGGTAAAAACACCAGAGTTAGGGTTTGACTATAGAAAATCTCTAAATCATAGCCACCCAATATTTTTTCCTTGGATGTTTGTGTTCGGGTTTGGTGAAGGAAGGCATAAAATTTGATAGAGGCTTCATTCACTAGACTTGTTGTGAGTATTTATTGTAGACACCTAAAAATGGTCAACGCTTGCGAGGTCATACTTTAACATTTGCGCATTGCCTCATTTTAGGTTTTTGTGTCGCATTAACATTTCTCCTATGATTCGCACTTGGTCTTTATCATTTGCGAACATTGAGTCATTCTTCTACATTCTTCAATCATCTCATCCTCAAATTTGGTCTTGTCGACAACATTATCCAATCATGATTTTGATCGAACTTATCTTGTTGCATCAATGTGCGTGCTAATTTGTCATCATTTTGGACATCGTCAATCCTAATTAGGGTTTTGTCCTCCTGTCAATCTTGCGATCGATTTGTCATCAATCGTTGCTCTCTTATCAATCTTATCATCAATCTTATCATTTTGGGCATCGTCAATCCTAATTAGGGTTTTGTCCTCTTTTCAATCTTATCATCTGGGGATCGGTTTATCAATCTTGTCGTTTTACGATCGATTTGTCATCGATCGTTGTCATGTTCGATCTTGTCATTTGTGATTGATTTATCATCGATCGTGTTCATTTTTAATCCTGTCGTTTTGCAATATATTCTGTCATCGATCGTTGTCCTCTTATCAATTTTGTCATTTTGCGACCGATTTGTCATCGATCGTTGTCTGTCTCAATTATGTCAATTTGGATCAATTTGTCATTGTTCCTCGTCAATTGGTGCATTTTCTTAATCAAATCATTTTGTCGCACTGGTCATTTATCAATTCAAAATCATGACATTAATTATCTTCAATCAAGACCTAATTGTCATTTTCGCATTTCTAATTCGTCTTCTAGGGTTTTATGATTGAATTTGCCATTTCTTCCTCTAGGATTACTAAATTACTTATTTATCCTAAGTCTTCTCATTACAATTAAATCTTCATTTAATTGGCTAATTATTCCTCTTTGTGAATTGATTAATAAATGAAAAATTATTAATTAATTCACTAATTCCTAATTTCTAATTTCTTAATTCCTCTTTTTCTAAATTTTCTAATTTCTTAATTCTTAATTTCAATTTCCTCCTATTTCTCTCCTAAATTTATGGAAATGACATAGAAATTTGTCATAGAATTTGTCATAAATTGTCATAAATTCTTGACATAGAAATTTGTCATAGAATTTGTCATAAATTCTCATAAATTCTTGACATAGAAATTTGTCATGAATTGTCATAAGCCTTGCATAGCAATTTGTCATAGATATGTCATAATTTTGCTATTCTTGATTTGAATTTCCATTTGAATTGCATCATGCTAATCTTGTCATTTATCCAATTCTTCTATAAATTGGATGATTTTCAATCAAAGCTAATCCGAATCCTTAATCAAACTACCGAACTTACGCTTCTAGTACTCTTGAGCTTTTCATCAATCTTGCTTTCAATTGTATGTGCACTTGTAGGTGAGATCCACAAATCCATTAAAGAGGAAAGAACAACAATGGAGCCGCATGGAAGGAGCATTCAATTCTGCATTTGGTTTGCATAATCTTTCATTTTGAATGCTTTGTTTTCATATCTCTATTGAGTGTGCTTAGGATTAGGTTCATTTGCAATGAGTGCTCTCATGATTGAGTTATCATGTCTTGTGTTTTGATTGATCTACTTATCTTGTGATGATTCCTAATTTCTACGCTACATTAACTGGTGAACCCAACGTGAATACTAACCTTCTAACCCTTTTACTGTGTTTTGGAGTGCTTCTAAGTTGATTTGCAAGTCAAAAACCCAAAAACAGGGCCGTGCAGTGCATTCTGGACACTTCTGCGCTTGTGTGAAGCATTCTGTGCCTGTTTTGAGCATCTTGCGCCTATGTATGCAACATTCTGCGCTTGTGTCAGACATCTTGCGCCTGTGTCATGAGTTCTGCGCTTGTGTAAAGTCCAGAACAGAGGTGAAAAATGCAGTGTTTACTTGAAGTTTTTGATGTTTTTGCATTCTGTTTTCTGTGTTCTGGATTTTGGTACTAATTATTTGTGCAGAATCTTGTCATACGCATGGCAAAGACTAAAAATCAAACTACTAACATGTTTTGTGCAGATTCGATGGTCAAAGACAACAAATCAAACCTCTAACTTGGGTTTTGCAGGTTGCCTTGGAGAAACAACCAAATTGTGTGTTTGAGATTTTTAATTAGGCACTTAGTGATTTATAAATAGGTGGAAATGAACCTTTTCTTGCCTTGATTGTTAAGTGTGACATTGGAGTAGGAGAGTATGCTCTCATCCTTCTTAGGGTGATCAGAAATCCAGATCTTCGATACCATGCTTGTGTTGTTGATTGAGTGTCTCCATTAGAGGGCCTGCCTTCTTGACCACTTTTCTTTTGCAAGCAAGTGATAATTGTGAGAAGGGAACGACCCAAAGTGAGTACGGCTAGAATACCTTGGCATTCTAACTCACTATAAAAAAATACCCGATGAGCGAAAGCTTTGAAGGAGGGGTTACGTGGGAATTGCAGTTACTTGGGAAGTGATGACCCTTGGACTCTTTCTCATATCAACATCTAAGTAGGACCTCATGGTCTAAATCGTGCTTGCGTGACTACATTTGTTTGGTATCTTGATGGGCTTAATGTCTCAATCATTCTTGCATGACATCAAGGAGTAATGCTTAACAGAAATCCTTACTACATACCTTGTTTTTAGAGGCCAAAAACCCTTCTAGTTGCTTGAGAAGGACAAATTCGGATACTTGGAAGAGATACTAAGTTCGCCATGGGGAGATTCCATGGGGACTGATGCTTGGCTGCCCTGAGAAGTGAGTGTCGTGGAGGGGAGCCCGTGGGGTCAAGCATCTATGTATTCTCCTTGAATCTCATAATGAGTCTACCTCTCAAGTACCTAATGTCTTTGCCTACCATAAGAAATGTGGAAATGAGCATGATTGTCTTGAGTCTAAGTTGCAATATCTTGTATTCTTTGATTGTCAAAAGTTGAATCCCATTTCAAAAACAAGGTAAATTGATCCAACATAAGATTAAACACAAGAGACATTCATCCAACAAAGGTTCAAAAAAGTTCAGAACACCTTCAAACATGGTTGTCAAATATTTTTCAAGATCTTGTCTCAAGAAGCATGTCACTTACATTTAGGTTCATCCTAGGTTGCATTTTGCAAAAGTCATTGTCAAGTACCAAGGTTAGGTTTCACCTAAGTCATACTCTTTTCAATAAGGGTTATCCATTTGCATATGTCCTCTTGCACTAAAGTCATACCATTGTCATTCATATTTGCATACCCTAGGTCTCTTCATTAATCTTATGTCATTATCATATCATATTAGGGTCATTTGCATAGCAATTGTCCCTTTGCATATAGTGCCAAAACTAGGTTTTGTCATACTTGAGTAATGCAAATCTTTGATACAACCCTAAGTCATTGTTAAGAAGTCTAGACCTTATCAAACTTTTGTTTTTTTGCCATCAATATCATTTCGTCAAACCTAGCTTAGTATCCAAGCATATAGGGGAGACATTGTCATTTTGTCCTTTGAGGTCTAGACATCATTTCAATTTCCTAAGGGTCTCTTTTTAGATTTGCATTTCAAAAGTTTGTCAAAATCTTCAAAAACAACCAAAAACATAGATTGCATCTTCATTTATCTAGTTGGCATTTAGTTGCATATCATATACTATCTTTGAGAAATTTCAAAAAAAAAAACATTTGCATAAGGGACATGCCTATTGAGACAAGATCAAGATCTAAGAAGATGAGTGAACCAATGTATCAACCCATGGACAACATAGTAAATTCGCAGTTTCAAACTAGTCAGACAGTGCAAGTTGAAGGTTCATCAAACACATCTCTACCACCATATGGAACGGTTCAACTCGGACCACCACCATTATATGAACCAGTGTTTGTACCTATGAAACTAGGACATGGGAGTGTCCCACCTACTCCAAGAGGAAGTCCACCTTTCGATTGGAATCAACCAAACTTGCAACATGACATTCAAACTCAAACGTTATATGAAGAACAAACTCTTTCGCAAGGATTTGGTTCAGATCAAGGCATCCAACAAGAAGTGAATCCAAATGTCCAACCAGATTCTTCATCTGATTCTGACGCTTCTGATGATGTTGACGTGTTCTTTCAAGATCCAAAAATGACAAAAAAGATGGATAAGTTCTTGAACAAGGTCTTTAAGATGTTTCCACAAAAGTATCTTAACATGATGAGTAATGTGACCTCTTCAAGTGAACAAATCAATGTGCAAGAACAACAAGGCGCTGAGTTGTTAAGTTTCTCTCCGCATCCAAATGAAGAAAATGCACAACAAGCAACTCAACCTACCTTGATGAGAAAACGTGCTTCAAAGGCATTAACAGTGACTATTCCTCAAAAGTCACCATTTGAGATGATAAATAATCCATTATTCAATACAACGCCTGTAATACAAGATCAAATGAAGACCATGCAAATATCGACAATGGTTCCTCAACAAGAAGTGGTTCCTCACATGCATAAAATTGGATCAACATCTAAGATACAAGAAAGTTTCACAACTGGAATGCCTAATGTCAATAATGTCCAAAGCAATTCCATGATGCAACAAAGTTCTTATGTCCCACTAAGTTCAATATCTTTGCCAAACACTATTGTGACAGATCCTTCGATAATGGCTACACAAAGAGCTACGGGTAGTGGTTTGCACCACCAACAATTGTTGCAACAATTGAATAATATACAAAAAGTGCAATCGAAGGTACAAACAAGCAATGTACCACAACAACAAGTTCGCATTCGACAACAAATTGCAGCACCTTCGGCACCATTACAAGTTAATGCAAACTTGCAACCATCACAATGGATTGGACAAACAACACAGCAAGTTAATTCAAGTGCTATACCCCATCCTAAGGAGAAGCAACGAAAACCATCTAAACAAAGTTTTTTACAAATGATGGGATATACACCGCGACAACAATTGGCACAAAGTCAACAAATTCCAATTCGTCAGCACCAACAACATGTGCCACAATATGTGCCACGGCAAGCAAGTTATCCTACTTCACAACCGCAATTGGCGCCTATGCAATATCAACAGCCTACTCAATTGCAATATCAACCTAGGCTCCAAGAAGCACAACAACAAGGTCAATATCAAGGCATAGCACAACCACAACAACAAGAGATGAACCAAAAACTTTATATGCAGGAGACGCCAAAAATGACCATTGCAGAGTATCAACAACCAATCAGAAATGCAATATATCAACAAAGAATACCAACTGGGATTAATGATGGACCTCTACAATCTGATACAATTGCACAACAACTTGAGAAGTTACAACGAAAATTTGACGCATTAGAAACTAAAGGAACAAAGAAGTTGTATACAGATCAAGATTTATGTCCTAATCCATTTGACAAGAGTGTATACATGCCTCCATTCCCTAAGCATTTTGAGACACCCAACTTTGAGAAATATAGAGGGAATGGCAATCCAAAAGATCATATTCGAGCATTTTACGTGGCATGCACGGAAGTAAGCTATGAGGAGACATATTTAATGCGATTATTTGCATGAAGTCTCACTGGACAAGCTATGGATTGGTATTCACATCTGCCAAGAAATATAAAGACTTGGTCAGAACTGGCGGAAAAGTTTATATCTCATTTCGCGTTCAACATCGACAGTGATGTGACTATGTCGGATTTATGCAATACCAAACAAAAGCAAGGTGAACCATTAGTGACCTTTTTGCAACGATGGCGAAGCTTGTATAGTCGTTCTTCTCTTGATATACCTGAAGAATAGCAAGTGAATCTGTTTATCCAGAACCTGGTCCCAGAAATGATGTATGAGCTAAAATTGAAAAGTCCTAGTACTATAGAAAAACTCATTAAGAAAGGAATGAGTATTGAAATAGCTCTTGTAGCTAAAGGAATTATCAAGCTCAATAAGGACAATGACAACACATTATTTAGGGGACAGAAACAGATTTTGGTATAAGAACAAGAATGTCACTAATGATGGTGTTGTTGATGCGAGAGCGGTGAATGCAAATCAACCCCCATTCACAATTAAGAAATTGAGTGTTCCTAACATGTCAACTATGGAACAAAATCAAGCACCAAGGAGTAATGTTACTCAACAGCCGCAATATCAACAGCATGCTCAACAGCCGCAATATCAGCAAAATGCTCAACAACAGCATGCGCAACAATATAATCAACAACAAGGCCAACAACAAAATCAACAACGCAAACCCTTCCGATCGCGGGATGGGCCTCCTCGACAATTTACACCATTGGGAGAGCCTATTGAATCAGTAATGAAGCAATTAATACAAGCAAAATTTATCAAGCTACCAGATATTAAAGCAGAACCAGCGGTAAAGCCGCATTGGTGGAATGATAATGCGTACTGTGAGTATCATCGGTCCAAAGGACATAAAACTGCTTCATGTTTTCAACTAAAACATATGATTCAAGATTTATTGGAGCAAGGAGTAATTGAGATAGATCCACCCCACCCGACCTCTAACACTGATCATACTATTTTCAAAACTCCTTTGCTTGATCATGACAAGGGTAAAGCGTCTTCTTCCAACTCTGCTCAAACGACCAATTATGCAAATACCGGTTATTACAATGTTATTAATTGTTTTAATGCGTCAAATGAGTATGTTTCCACCTTGCGAATAAAAGGACAAGATCCTTCTTGTGCGGTCACCACTCGTCGATCCAAAATCATCTTGAAAGGAGCTCCTGCTGCTCCTCCCAAACCAATTCCTGCAAGTCAGTATAATCTTTTGGATCATCTAGGAAAAACACCTGCACAAATATCCATTCTAGAGTTGTTGAAAATGTCTCCCATGCATCGTGCAGTCCTAGATAAAGCTTTGACTGAGTCCACTATCCCAACAGATATTGATGTTGACCAATTTCAAGCGCGGATTGGACATTTAGCCATTTCCCAAAGTGTCGCATTTTTTGATAGTGATATCTCACCTGATAAGCTTCCCCATAATAACCCTTTGCACCTAGAAGTCTTTGTCCATAATTGCAAAATCCAGCGAGTCTTGATAGATGGTGGAGCAGGTCTTAATATCTGCACCTTGAGAGTGGTCATTGGCCTTGGATATACAGAAAATGACATTGATGCTTCTAAAAGAATAACAATCAAAGCCTATGATGACGCTGAGCACCCATCCAAAGGGATAATTACCTTGCCTATCAGAGTTGGTCCAGTGATGGAAAATACTTTCCTACAAGTCCTAGACCTTGACCTCCCTTATAATATGATCCTTGGCCATCCATGGATCCATGCCATGAAAGCGGTTCCATCCACTTATCATCAATGTCTAAAATATCCTTACAATGGAACTGAGATAACAATTCCAGGAGATCCTAATCCGTTCCAGTTCTGTGCTACCCTAAAGGATACTCCTCGGCAGCAAGTCCCAGTCAATAGAGAGGCCAAATCAGACAGTTATGTGGATCCCAATGCATTGTTAGATGCTGTCAAAGGAAAACTGAAGATACAGGATCAAGGGTGTGGAGAATATTCAATGGACCAAACATTCCTCATCGGGAATTTGCCAATATCTCTGAAGTCATATGGAAAACCGCATTTATTGCAAAAGGAACCCAAGGTCATTATTCAATATCAGCCTCCTACTACATTTGCAAGATGGGGAGAACTTGACAAAGAAACTGTAGATGATGATGTCATAGATTGGCTCTATAAGGATCCAACTGAAACCCCACCTGTCAAGTTGCCAGTGGAATTATATGGCAAAGGATTTACTATGCTGCAGAAGAAAGGATATGATGGTTGCAGTGGCTTAGGCTTGAACAACAATGGAAGATTAGAACCTGTCATACCCACGAGGCGACCCCCAACTTTAGGGTTAGGTTTTGTACCATTACGAATTGGATCCACATCTACCAAAAGGTTCACGTGTCGAAAAGGGCGTGATTCGGACGATGAAATAACACCTGAGGATACCCAACCCGAGACTGATTCTAATGAATGGGAGTGGAGCTCTTTTTCGTCCAGCTCCTATGCCCTTGACAATATCTTCATTGACCCTGATAACTTGCCTATGGAGGATAAACATGAAATAACTCATCTTCCTAAAACATGTCCTCATGCTTGGATAGAATCATTTTGGGATCCAAGCTCCGAATCCGACACAAGCAGTTCGGATAGTGACACCACAGACATTCACATTTTTACCATATTAGCCCTCTCTATCCTTACAATCGATGATGACATGCCCCTCATATATCCCCAACTTATCCAATATGACCAACAAGAACCGCTCACGTTGGACTGTTTTCAAAATGACGAAGCAATTGCAAAGTTCCTGGGACTACGGGAAGGCATACCGCAGGGCGATCATAAGGTAGGATTTGCTATTGACCTGGATTCAATGGCATATTTTGGGGAGTCAACTCCCTCTTCTAGTCATGAAAAAGAAAAAGAAAAAGAAAAAAATCAAAAGAATAGATCTTTGAGTGAAAACCGTAGGACACTCTCTGATCATACAAAAGTAAAAATAAAAGACGTACCTGCGGGTGAAAACCTTTCTGAGGTGCCAAAAGGTGGAAGAGTGGATGTACCCCTATCAATTCAGGACAAATCCACATTGCTGGTAGAGATGACCGAGGAAATCAATTTGGGTACACCTGATAACCCTAAGGTCATTCACTTTGCTGCCTCCTTGTCAAAACAAGAGAAGATTGATTTTATTAATTTCTTTCTAGAGAAGAAGATCAGCTTTGCGTGGTCCTATGCAGACATGCCTGGCCTCGATCCCGAGTTAGTCCTTCATCATTTGCCATTGAAAGCAGATGCTAAGCCCGTCAAACAAAAGCTTAGAAAGATGCATCCTCAGGTGGCTCTTTTGGTCAAAGTGGAATTGACAAAATTACTAGATGTGGGCTTCATCAGACCTATTGATTATGCAGACTGGATTTCAAACTTAGTACCAGTTAGCAAGGTAACTAGGGGCATCAAAATTTGCATAGATTTCAGGGACCTAAATAAAGCATGCCCTAAGGATAATTTTCCATTGCCAAACATAGACATCATAGTGGATATGACGGCTGGATATGAGATGCTTTCACTAATGGATGGTTTCTCCGGCTACAACCAAATCTACATTGCACCCGAAGATCAACATAAGACCGCATTCACCTGTGCTTGGGGAACCTATTGTTGGAATGTGATGCCCTTCGGTCTCAAAAATGCCAGTGCAACATATCAAATAGCAATGACGACAATCTTTCATGATTTCATGCATACTTTGATGGAGGATTATGTGGATGACTTGTTATGCAAATCTGTTACCAGAGATAGTCATCTAGCCATCTTGGGCCCAATCTTTGACAGGATGGAGACCTACAAACTCAGGCTCAATCCAAAAAAGTGTGTCTTTGGTGTTACAGCTGGCAAATTACTCGGATACATTGTTTCTCACCGAGGCATCGAGGTCGATCCCGCCAAGGTCAAAGCAATCATGGATATGCCTCCACCTTCCAACCTCCGGCAATTAAAAAGTCTGCAAGGAAAGCTCAAGTCAATTCATCGCTTCATAGCTTAGTTGGCCGAAAAATGTCATCCATTCCAACATCTACTGCACAAAGGTGTCGCTTTTAAATGGACTGAGCAATGTCAATTAGCTTTTCAAGCTCTCAAAGACTATTTGTTGTCGCCACCCATCCTAATGCCTCCTATCAAAGGAAAGCCCTTTTTATTGTATATCTCTGCAACTGAAACAACATTAGGCGTTCTCTTGGCCCAACAAGATGAGAACGGCAAAGAGCAAGCTATTTACTATATCAGCCAGACACTGGTAGGCTATGAGCTAAATTATTCAACTATTGAAAGGGCATGCTTAGCAGTGGTATTTGCAACACAAAAGCTCCGACATTATATGCTAAGCCACCAAACATTGTTGATTGCCAAAATTGATCCTTTAAAATATTTGCTCAGCCGAGCAGCTTTGACAGGTCGCCTAGCAAAATGGGTCATGATTCTCAATGAATTTGACATTGAGTATATGGAGTGAAAGGTGATAAAAGGACAAGTCATAGTAGATCAACTGGCAAATGCTCCTATTTCGGACGATCATCCCATGTTCACTGATTTCCCAGATGAATCAGTCTTTGCTCTCACACCATCTAATGAATGGAAGTTATACTTTGATGGGTCCCACACCAAGTTCGGATCCGGCGCAGGCATTTTGTTTGTCACCCCTCAAGGTGATGCTATTCCAAAGTCCTATAGAATAACTTTCCAATGTACCAATAACATTGCAGAGTATGAAGCATTGGTTACAGGACTTCGAGTGGCAGTCCACTGGAATATCAAGCATTTGCAAGTCTATGGAGATTCTCAACTAGTCATCCGACAAGTGAATGATGACTACGAAACAAAAGATGAAAAGCTTATTCCTTATAAGCACATGGTAGACTTCTTCAAAACAAAATTCACAGCTATCCATTTCAGTCAAGTGCCAAGAATGCAAAACAAGTCGGCAGATGCGATGGCTACAATCGCTTCTATGTTGAATATACCTCATAATATGGACAAGTGTGAATTCCTGGTCGAACAATTGCTAGTCCCCTGTTTTGACATTCTGACAGCTGATGTGATGTGCATTCTTGTTGGTCTCAATTCCCCTTGGTACAATGACATATATCAGTATTTGAAATCCCAGACCTTACCACCTAACCTTTCTGCTAACCAACGCCGAGCCTTTATTCGACAAACAGCCAAATATGTCATCATCGCCGACACCCTTTACCACCGTTCTTTTGACCATACCCTCCTCAGGTGTTTGGATTCTGATGAAGCACAAATGGCTTTACACAAGGTTCACGATGGTATATGTGGGGGCCATTTCAATGGTCTTAGCTTAGCCAAAAAGTTGATTCGTGCTGGGTATTATTGGCCCACTTTGGAAAAGGATGTTCATGATTTTGTTAAAAAGTGCTACAAGTGCCAGATTCATGGAAATTATATTCATGCACTAGCTCAAGAGCTTCATTCTGTTATATCTCCATGGCCCTTTTCTCAGTGGGGTTTGGATCTTATCGGCAAGATTCGGCCAACATCTGCAAATGGACACAAGTTCATTATTACAGCTACAGAATATTTTACAAAATGGATTGAAGCCATCCCCATGACCTATATCACTGGTGTCCAAATTTCAAAATTCTTGCTAAATTATATCATATGCAGATATGGGGTTCCCCTTGCCATAGTCACAGATAATGGTCGACCCTTCAAGAATAAAGATGTTAAAGAGCTTTGTGAAAAATTTCATATTCAACACCGTTTTTCTAGCCCATACTATCCACAGGGTAACAGTCAAGCTGAAGCGTCAAATAAAACCATTATCAAGATCCTGAAGAAAGTTATCAATGATGCTGGTCGAGATTGGCACGTACAGTTAAATCCAGCACTATGGGCCTATCGTACTTCTATCCGCACACCTACTGGCGCAACACCTTATTCTTTGGTGTATGGTGCGGAAGCCATTTTACCCTTGGAAGTGGAGATTCCTTCCTTGCAATTTTCTTTGCAACACCTGATTGATGATGAGACACACAGAGTCTCTCGGCTGCATCAGCTTGAGATGTTAGATGAGAAGCGTCAGACGGCTCTGACACATTTGCAAGCATACCAAAACCGTCTCCGTCGCTCTTATAATAAGAAGGTCAAAGGGCGACACTTCGAAGTGGGAGACCTGGTTTTAAAGGCAAATCCCAAGAATGCACAGTCTACTGACGTCATCAAGGGCAAGTTTGAACCTAATTGGGTTGGGCCTTTCATAGTAACTGCAGCCTATGGCTCGGGGGCATATCAGCTTGCGACTCCAAAAGGTGAACCTCTGTCTGATCCTATTAATAGCATGCATCTTCGCAAGTACTAGGCATAGTTTTCTGTCAGATATTTCTTCAAATATGATCCTGAAAAAAATACAAAAAAATACAAAAAAATGAAAAAAGCAAAAAAGAGAAAAAAGTAAAGAGCAAAAAAATGATTCGCCCTCTAGTGAAAACCTGGCAAACAGGCGCTTTGGGCAAGTACCATGGTGAAAACCTGGCAATCAGGTGCCATGAGTAATGAGATTATTGCTCTGTCATCTATCATGACTTCTAGCCATGCTTTTTCTCGGCCAGTTATCATGTCTATCTTTGTCTCAACCCAATGTTTTATTCCAGGCCTGTTATTGGTCAACATCACTGTCTTGCTTACTCCAGTGTCTTGTACATATGTTTTGGTCCTAGTTTATGTGTCTTTCAAGTGCGCATTGGGTGCTTTTCCCTCGTCATGATCAATCACTGAAGCGTTTAAATCCAAAAAATCCTGAAAAAAAAAAAATCATAAAAATTGAATAAAGTCCTGAAAAAATCTCATAAAAATTGAAAAATGTCCTGAAAAAATCTTCCAAAAACATTTAAAAATGTCCTGAAAAAATTCAAACAAAAAAATTGAAAAATGTCCTGAAATAATTCTAAAAATCAAATAATGTCCTGAAAAAATCCCTAAAAATCAAATAAAGTCTTGAAAGAAAACGAACAACAACAATTGTAAAATCTCGAAAAGCAAAACAAAACATAAATAACCCCCCTATGCATAAGACAGATCACCGAGCATACATCCAACGACAATCAATTCAACATCGTGCTTTAATGAAATCATGCTTAACCAGATGAACTTTTTAAATTCAAACCAAACATTCAACCTGATCGAAATTGTCATCTCAATCGAACATCAGCATCGATATCATTTGTCCTTGTTCCTATTATCATGGGTCTTATACAGGGTGTGGTATACTCGAAACTAGACTGTGTCCTATCTTAGACAAGGTACCGCATTTCCTGAAACCAGACAGCATGATCGTCCTATCAGCACTTTCAACTTTTGACAATGAAGATCAAGATGTTTGTTTGATTTGCTTGAATTTGTGCATCTTATCATTTATTGATTTATCTTCGATCATGTTCCTATGTTGCTCGATGATGTCACTGAGTGATTTAGAGTGACCGGGATGGCTCATGGTCCTTTTCTTTTTTTGATTGTGATTGTTGTTTGTCTGCGATGTGTCTGTCTTTCGCAAATAGGGTTGCATTTCAGCTCTGGCCTTCAATGCCATGATGCTACGCATCCATTTTGCTACATAAAAATAAAGGTTCTCACCTACAAAGTGCATTACTGAAAGCAATTTTTTCGTCATCTCTAACTGCCCTCTATCTCATTTCTTACTAACATTTCTTCCGTCAGTCTTGTCAGTCTATTTGCTCCTATCATTTTCTATCATTTTTATCGATCAATTGGCCTCTTCTCTGCATGTTTCCGGCCAATTCCTCGAGGGGGCATGCATATGTCATTGTCATTGTCTGGGGCATTTTCATTATTGTTCTTTGAAACAACGCTTAAAATCGCATTGTCTCAAAGAGGGGCAAAATGTAGACACCTAAAAATGGTCAACGCTTGTGAGGTCATACTTTAACATTTGCGCATTGCCTCATTTTAGGTTTTTGCGTCGTATTAACATTTCTCCTATGATTCGCACTTGGTCTATATCATTTGCGAACATTGAGTCATTCTTCTACATTCTTCAATCATCTCGTCCTCAAATTTGGTCTTGTCGACAACATTATCCAATCATGATTTTGATCGAACTTATCTTGTTGCATCAATGTGCGTGCTAATTTGTCATCATTTTGGACATCGTCAATCCTAATTAGGGTTTTGTCCTCCTGTCAATCTTGCGATTGATTTGTCATCAATCGTTGCTCTCTTATCAATCTTATCATCAATCTTATCATTTTGGACATCGTCAATCCTAATTAGGGTTTTGTCCTCTTTTCAATCTTATCATCTGGCGATCGGTTTATCAATCTTGTCATTTTACGATCGATTTGTCATCGATCGTTGTCATGTTCGATCTTGTCATTTGCGATCGATTTATCATCGATCGTGGTCATTTTCAATCCTGTCATTTTGCAATATATTCTATCATCGATCGTTGTCCTCTTATCAATTTTGTCATTTTGCGACCGATTTGTCATCGATCATTGTGTGTCTCAATTATGTCAATTTGGATCAATTTGTCATTGTTCCTCATCAATTGGCGCATTTTCTTAATCAAATCATTTTGTCGCACTGGTCATTTATCAATTCAAAATCATGACATTAATTATCTTCAATCAAGACCTAATTGTCATTTTCGCATTTCTAATTCGTCTTCTAGGGTTTTATGATTTAATTTGCCATTTCTTCCTCTAGGATTACTAAATTACTTATTTATCCTAAGTCTTCTCATTACAATTAAATCTTCATTTAATTGGCTAATTATTCATCTTTGTGAATTGATTAATAAATGAAAAATTATTAATTAATTCACTAATTCCTAATTTCTAATTTCCTAATTTCTAATTTCTTAATTCCTCTTTTTCTAAATTTTCTAATTTCTTAATTCTTAATTTCAATTTCCTCCTATTTCTCTCCTAAATTTATGGAAATGACATAGAAATTTGTCATCGAATTTGTCATAAATTGTCATAAATTCTTGACATAGAAATTTGTCATAGAATTTGTCATAAATTCTCATAAATTCTTGACATAGAAATTTGTCATGAATTGTCATAAGCCTTGCATAGCAATTTGTCATAGATATGTCATAATTTTGCTATTCTTGATTTGAATTTCCATTTGAATTGCATCATGCTAATCTTGTCATTTATCCAATTCTTCTATAAATTGGATGATTTTCAATCAAAGCTAATCCGAATCCTTAATCAAACTACCGAACTTACGCTTCTAGTACTCTTGAGCTTTTCATCAATCTTGCTTTCAATTGTATGTGCACTTGTAGGTGAGATCCACAAATCCATTGAAGAGGAAAGAACAACAATGGAGCCGCATGGAAGGAATGCTTTGTTTTCATATCTCTATTGAGTGTACTTAGGATTAGGTTCATTTGCAATGAGTGCTCTCATGATTGAGTTATCATGTCTTGTGTTTTGATTGATCTACTTATCTTGTGATGATTCCTAACTTCTACGCTACATTTATATCTTTTCATTATCTTTTTGTCAATCATTTGTGTTTTCTTAGCTTCCAATTTAATGCCTTTATTATATTTGTGTAGCATATAAAGTTTGGGTTATTTCATACCCTCTGGTACAAATTTGTGTACCTAATCCATATAGGACACTTGCAGACCATTTTTTCATCCTTGACCCACACATAGGTCCTAGATAGAGAGTGTACATAGTTCACCAAGTGGTCCTGATAGCTTGTACTTTTCTTCTTCTGTAATCAGAATATTTTTATCTATCGGTGTCATATAGTTTCATACACTTTTTCATCCTAGTGAGAAAAATTAGAGGTTAGGGAACCAACAAATTTTCTCAGAGTGGAGAGAAAATTATTGAGTCCTTGAGGGGTTTGACCACCCTTTATAGCAGTTCATTTTTTTCATCTACATTTTGGAGAACCTGATGTGAACTCACCTCTT
Source organism: Cryptomeria japonica (assembly GCF_030272615.1). Lineage (NCBI taxonomy): Eukaryota > Viridiplantae > Streptophyta > Pinopsida > Cupressales > Cupressaceae > Cryptomeria > Cryptomeria japonica. The sequence goes on along the minus strand of NC_081406.1, from coordinate 43,824,104 downwards.
GATTGGAATATGATAAAAACTTTTGTAATTTTTTTGTTAAATTTATTATAATTAGTGCTTTCATTTGTTTTCTCTATTGTTCATTCTTGAGGTTGTTAGAGTCTTGTGGATCTCATCTATGAGATTTATGACCCATATTGCTTTGGGTATTGTTACGAGGAGGAATTCTAGACTTAGCATTCCCCCTCAATATTGTCCTATGAGACCTAGTCCAATTTTCTCAAGGGCGATTAATACTAATGACCCTTTTGCTCCTCAATCTATTCCTTTGGCTTTAGGTTCAAGAGGTTCTACTAAATATAGTTCTCAACCTAACTCTAAAAATAATAATCCATTGAATACCGCACTAGGGTCTTCTCCTCTCATGTATCACGAGTCTACTAAATGATAGTTCCATTCGATCAAATTCAATCCCTTGAGGAGAACCTAAGAGATTTTGATGGTTTCTTAAATCGAGAGAATGTTCTCCCTTAGGTGAGCTATGTTATTAGTAATTTGAAGAGATGCTCATCTCAAATCATAAGTTCCTAAAGGTGGTTAAAGAATTATCTATGATAGTAGGGTCTCATGTGTCTCCTGTTGTACCAAAAACTCAATACACTCAATATAATATCATTGGTCCTCAAATTGGTGTTTCTATTCTTGGAGTGTTAGTTCATATGGTGCATATGAGTCCTATGATTGATCCAATATTTGGTAACACCATTCTAAGTATTAATGTCTCTCAGAATACTTTGGGGTATATTGGTCTTGCTTCTAGCTCTGTTATTTCTAGTTTCATAGGACATGTTTTTTGGTGTTGGTGCTAGTCTTAGCATTGGTTATGGGGCTGGGGCTAACACTACTACTGGTCCTCATGTTGGTGTTGGTGTTAGTGTTGGTGTTGGTGTTGATGTTGACCATCGTGATGGTGTAGATGCTACTATTTCCATTGGAATGCATATCCTACCTCTAGTTCCTTTTTCTATCAACCCTATCCTTAACACCATATTGAAAAGCATGGAATAACTTCAACAACATCTCACTAATGTTACATTTGTTTCTAATCAACCCTCTCTTCCACCATATTATCATCATAGCCCGCTTACAATACATATGCTTAATACTAACCTTCCCCAAAGGGTCGAGGCTCTAAAATTTAATCAATATAATGATGATGGAGATCCTCATTTGCACATCGATTCTTTTCTTACTTTATGCAATGATTATCACAATTAGAATCATGTTATGTTTAAACTATTATCCCAATCTCTCAAAGGGACCATGTTAGAATGTTATAACTCTTTACCAGATTATTTGATTCAAACTTTTGATCAATTGATGGATGCATTTCTCAAATGATTTTATTGTAACATTGGCAGCAAGGTCACCATCATTGACCTTGTTCATTGCAAACATTGAACAAATGAAAAACTGACTAATTTCATGTCAAGGTACTAATCTATATCTACCAATATTTCATTGCCATATAATAACCTTCAAAGGATTTTATTGGTAGTCTACAACTGGCATTGAGGGAGAAGCTCTCCTTGAAAGGATATCCAAATTTCTCTAAACTTTGCACTACTCTCACTAATTATCAACATACATTGGCTCAATTTGGAGATCCTACTTTGAATTCTTGTGCTAATACCTTTGGAGGTGCATCTTCCTTGGGTGGGTCTTGCAAGAATAAAGTTGTAGCCAGTGTAATCACAATTCCTCAAGTAACTGAGAAAAACATACTAGAGCCTCAATGCAATTGTGTATTCACTAAGTTATCTAATTCTTACTTGAGCATGTTATAAAAATTATTGAAATAAGAACTCTTTCAAATAATAGACTATACCCTCATTGGTATGATGATTCTAATTTCTGCTAGTATTACCATGTGCCTAGTCATGATACTAAATTTTGTATGCATTTGAGACACATCATCCAAGACCATAATGATACCATCTAGGTTGGAGAAAATAAGAAAAAATATAATAAATATATTGATAAAACAAACAATGAATTGCAAATCTATATTGATTTGTTTCCACTTCTTTCATTGAATTTTATCTCTACATCATCCTCTCCCTCATGGAATGATTGTTTTTATGTAAACATGGTCATCATCACTCTGATTTCTCTCCCAATTCAAAGGACTAAGAGTATGGATATATCATTAACACCTCTTGACTTGTCATATAGTAGAGAGCATTGTTGAGAAATAAGGTGTTGTACACCTTGCATAATAATGTTAAAATGTAATATTTATTTATTGTGTGATGTTGCACATGGACATGTAACATGTAGAGATTCCTTGGGAATATTCTTGGGGCCACTTGATGAGTTGTATTGTAACATTGGGATTGTTACATTTTAATTATTTAATATTGGGGAAAGGTATTTAAAAGGAGAAAACTTAGCACCTGATATTAAATATGGGGTCAAGGGTTAGTTGTGAGCACATAGTTTTGTGGCACGTGGTTTTACTTCACCAGTAGTTGTTTTTGTGTGAGCTTTTGTCTATAAAAGAAATCACATGTCTAGTGGCTAAGGTTGGTTGGTGGTTTTGGGTTGTCATTGTATTGATTCCTTTGGAGGTTTGCATTTATGAAACATGGCATGGGATGTGTGGATTCATGATTGGACACATGGTAATGCATTGGAGGGCTTGATGGTTCAAAGGTATTCATTGTAAGTCTATGTTACTATTGGAAATTTTTGTCCCAACCCTTGCAAAGATCAGTTCAGTGTCATAACACACGTCATGTTAGTCAGTGCAACTAATATGTCATATTATCGCACTCAGTAGAGTTAGTTGCTTCCTTATATTTTTCAGAGAACATAACACGAAGGTTATGTGGGTGTCAATAACACAATATGTTATTGATCTGTGCCTTGCAATAACACCAACATATCATATGTATAACACATTCTGTTATTCACCATCTTGTATCAACATTGTGTGTTATTGATCATTATGTGTTATTGAATGCATCAAGTTATTTACACAGCGTGTTATCCGACTGGTGGCAAGGTGATGCAGAGCCCTGGTATAGGTATAGAGTAGGTTCCCCTAATCCAATAACCAACCAAGGACTCTAGCAAACGCAAAATAATTTAAGGGGTTAAGAAGGGTCAATTTCACAAGTCCCACATCCTTTCCTTCCTAAATGCTTCCTCACAAGGTCACTTCCATTGAGTGCTTCACAAGGTCTTCTAGTGATTCTTAGGGACCCTATAGCCCAACAAGGTTAGATCCTGTCTCCATTTCATCAGTGCCTATCTAGGGTTTGATTTGAAGTCCCCTAGGTCAGGAAGACTCTTTTCAATCACCAATTTAGGTTCCCTTTAATGGTTTGAGATAGCTGTTGCAATGAGGCCTACTAATCCTAGTAGCCCTGCCAGACCGGTTTTCCATAATTAACTCCTTATTTATCCAAAGTACCCAGACAACTAATTCCAGATTTAGACACCCTTTAATGAGTTAAAAAACATATCTAAAGGGTTCCAACATTTTAAGAAGACAAAGGTCCAGACCCTATCTTGGTTAGGAGACCTAATAGCCCCAATTAGGCATGTTTTACAAAGGAGAGGGTAGACACAAGCCCTATCTTGTCAAACCAACACAAGGAACACTCTTAGGACCTAATAAATCCACCAATTCCTAAGTTTTAGATGATGATCAGACCCCTAACACCTGATGTGGAACCTATTTGCTTGCACTTGCATGGTGCCCACATGGAGTTGCCCACCTTAATGCATCAAAACCTTGCCTCCAACCAATCCTAACCTGCAAAAGGCTTTCAAAACCTTAAATTGGCCATACTTGCATCTCCTTCAAATCCTTGGACCACCAATGTGTTAGGATTCCCACAGATACTGAGAGGGTGGGGTGAATCAGTATCTAACCGGTGGATAGTATTTCTTAAGTTAAAAGATGTAGAACATAAAATAGCAGTATACCGGTATGCAAGAATTAATGCAATAAACAGAATCAGAAACATCCACATGAAAAGAACACCATAACACAAGATGTTTAACGAGGAAACCCAGTGTGGGAAAAACCTTGGTGGGATTTGTGACCCACAATATTCACTTACTGGCAATTAAGAGAATATTACTTACAATAGGGGCCTGCACATGCAGGAAGGCCAACTGCCTAGAGCTCACTGCTTAATGAGAAGTCACACTGACTTACAATGAGGATTATACTAATCCAATGATATGTATTGCTTTTCAATAGCATCTCCAATGCCAGATTCAGTACCGGTTCTAACTCTATTCTTTACATATACCCTTGACCTATAATTCGCACATTAGGTCTGCCTAATAATTTTCTTTATGCTCGCTTCCTTACACTTACAAATTTCTACAATGATCTCTTTTATATACAAGAGTCATTTTACAATTTGCCAAGTCGGCTTACAATAATAATCAAAATATTACATATCAAAAAATCCTGTCGGCCTCTATGTCGGTGCTGATGTCGGTGTAGAGTGATCTTGTTGATGTTGGTGCACTGTCTTGCTTGTGTAATGCTTTGCCAATAAGATGTCTTGTTGGTGCCATAGGATTGCAAGGTTGCCATCAATGACAAAACCTTCAATCACACACAATGTCTCATTGGAGTGTCCATATGCCAACAATCTCCCCCTTTGGCATTGATGGTAACACTCATGAGAAATTTCAAAAAGTGTCCAAAATGTGTAGACCAAAAAATTTACCAAAAATATGAAGGGCTCCCCTTGAGCATATGATTCCTATCTTTGAACTTTCTCATCCTACTACTCCCCCTTTGGCATCAATGACAAAGGTTGTCAAAATGTTAGTAGAGTTTGTAGTTATACCAGTCCATATCCTCAACCTTGTAGTTGGGTAGTTATTATCTAAAAAAGATCGCCCAAAATTAAGTTTATACTATCCATAAACTTTTTGCTATCTTTTATTGATGTTTCAGTCCTCTTCATAGTATCGGTGAGATGTTGCAATTGTTCTGCCAGTGTTTTACTTCCCTGTGCTAATGCCTCTGAGATTTCCTTCCACAGAGATGCTAGATAGTCCAATCTTGGACTCAGTTTAGATCTCAAGTGTTTTGCCTTGTTAATTATTGTCTCTTTCTCTCTTTCCTATTTAAGCAATTCTGCCTCAAAATTTTCTAACTTATCTTCAAAAACAAATAGTGAGTCTGGTGAGTTGACAAAATTGTCTACAAGCTTGTTTATCTCTTCCTGTGGCTTGCTTATTTTCTTGTCAATATCTACAGTCAAGAAGTTTGTTTTGCATGTGTCTTTATATAGGTTTTTATACTCTTTTAACAAACTACATAGTTCTGATAGAAGTGTGTCAAAGTCTCTATTACACTTCTTTATTTCTTCCTCAAAGCATTTCTGTTTCTCCTTTTCTACCATGTCCTTTACAAATTCTTCCTTTATTTTCTCAATATTTCCATAAATGTATTTACATAATGTATCCAACTGTCCTAAAGAATCTTTATTATCTATATTACAATTAGGAGCAATTATCTTCAAAATTGGTATTGAATCATCTATTGCTTTGTAAGCTTGTGAACTATAGTCAGTTATTTTCTTGATGGATTCAAGTAATACCTCAGTCACATTTGTTGACTTTGATGATGACCCAACAAACTGAGTACCGGTGGAAGTGACCATGCTTGTATTGACCTTTGGCAAGTCAGTTTGTGTCTGCATTTCCTTTAGCATTGGTTTTCCTGCTTCATTGCTTATTGGTGGCATTGTTTCCTTGTGAGCCTGTTCCGGAGCCTTTAGCTCTATCAGTTTCACAGTTTGTACCTCAGATTCCATCTTTTTCCCTATATCCTCTATCGGTTGCTCTGTATCTCCTTTTACCGGAGGCTCTTTAGCCATATCTAATTTTTCACTTGTATCTTTATCAACTGTTATGTTGATCTTTTGGGTATCAACATTTACAGTGTATAGGACTTCAGGATTTGAATTGCTATCCTCTACATCCATGCTTTCAGCTGCTGGTTGGTTTTCAGGGGTTGTAGTCTTTACAGGTGGAGGTAGGTTATCTTTAACCTTTATGCTTGGAGGTCCTCCAATTTTGCCTTTCCCTTTGTCCTTATCCTTCTGATATACCTTAATAGGCTTGGGATTCCTATATTCTTCTTGTTTCTCTTTTTCAACCAAAAATATGTCCCAACCATCTTTAGTTTCCTCTAAAACTTCTGTAACTCTACCTGCCATTAGTGAAATATGCCGATGTGCAGTGGAAAAAACTGTCCGGTTAGCCTGAGCTATCAGATCATCAATTTCCTTTGGGGAGTTTACCAGATATATAGAAAGTAGTTTTTCTATTTTTATTTTCTTGTCTAATTCAATTACTCCTTGCCTTCTAGCCTCAAGTCTTTTGTATAAGTCATCAAGAATTTCATTTATGACTTCCATCAAAAACTTTTTGAACATGTCCATATGTAGTATTACACTTTCCTCAACTTGCCCTTTTTCATCAGCAGATAGGGTGTCATAAATTTTCTCTATGTTCTTCAATTTTCCTTCCTCTGTGATCTCATTTAACAAAATGTCTAGAGGTGCCAAGTTAGTTTTTGTCTTTTTCTTTTTCTTAGGAGTCAGCTTCTTTTTAGGTGTGACCTTTTTGACCAGAGATCTCACAGCTTGTTGCTTCTACCTTGTCCTTCTAGGTGAAGGAGTGGTTGCCGGTGAGGGATCTCTTTTCCTGACAACTCTTTTAAAGGTTGTTGGCATGTCTCCTTCCGAAGAAGTACCTACTGGTGATAGATGAGCTTCAGGTTGTGGGGCTACCAACTCATCTTCAGTTATGCTGGTTTTCTTTAATACATCTTCCTTAATGGCTTTTGCTTGTCTGGATCATTTCCTCACAAATGCCTCTACCTTCTTCACTCTTTTCTTGGACTGTATTTGGCTTTCTATGATTTCAGCACTACCAAATACTTCTTCCTTAGGTTCATTGGGGGCTTCCAGAAGTGCTTTGGCATAAGTTTCAACTATGTGGTCATCTGTCTCATAGCCCATTTTGGTTACCCAAATTGTCCTTGGAATGACTGCTTACATCCATATTTCATCCTTTTTGATAACAAAGCATATATCATCTTTGTATTTATCTACAATTTTCTGAGATAACCTTGTCCTTTTCTTCATTTTTGTCTTTAGTTCTTGGAAAAAGTCATGAATGTTGTTTTCCTTATTCTCACCCATGGTATTGAACAGTTCTGTTAGTTGTTTTCCTACCGGTATGTCATATCCTAGTTCTTTATATCCTATATCGGGAACTTGTTTTGTTATATGAAGCATTAGACATACTAACAGATTTCCAAATCTGAAAGTTCCTTTCTTATCCTTCTTTATCTTTCCAAGGTTGTCTGTCAGTTCATCCTTTAACCATTCACAGATGTCAATTTTTGCATTGTCTGTTATCATATCATAAGCACTCTTAATGCATAAACTTGAAACTGAGTTAAGTCTATTGGCATGAGTGGTTTTGTAACCTAATATCATACTTAAGAATCTCACATTTGTATCTTTTACATCGTTAACCCTTAGAGATCTTTTATCAAATGTTGCACTTGTTAGGTCTATGACTAAATCATTTGAAACCTTCTTGTTTTTGTCTGGTCTTTTACCGATGGCCGGTAACCCTGTGACAGCCTTTACCGCTTCCTTGGTGATCTTATGAATTGCATCTAACCAAAAAAATTCTCCATGAACTCTGCTTAACACTATCCTAATCACATCCTTAGGAAATTTAGGAATGCTAAGGATTTCTGTGAATCCTAGGTTTCAATAACCTTGTGTTCAGTTTTAACATTACCGATATCATCACATATCTCGGTTTTATACATGGTTTTGATTTCCTCATCTCCTAACTCTTCAATGTTGTAGTGGATGTACATTCTAGGGTCTTCAGCATATATAGCACCTTTAGGGATTTGAGAAAATGCACCTAAGGTATCATCCTTCTTTGCTATTTTGGGGACCAACTGAAATATAGGCCTAGGTCTTTTAAGTACTTCCACAATAGTAGGGTTCGCTATGTATTCAATTGCAGAGGTGGATGCCATGATTAAATACCTTTTTCTGTCTTGGATGGATGATTGCTTGGAGTGTGCTTGCTTCTTTCTCGAAATGCCTTAGCTCAGAATCTTGGCGCTCTCTGAAAGTTTGAAATCATGATGAAATGAAATGGAGCCAAAACCTTATTTTATAAAGTCTTTTTCACTATCTACCACATTAATTGCATGTCGGTTAAGTATTCACTTAACATTGTTTGCCGGTAATAAGTGATTTTCCACTTCTTATCTCTAACCGAGGGAATAATAACACATGTGTCATTAGATTGCTAGACCCTCAAGGAAATTTTCTTCAATTAGATGAAGAACTTCCTGCCGGTGGAGCACTACTCTATCCTGTTAGTGAAGCATCACTCTATCCTGTCGGTGGAGCATTTGTTGGTTCTACCGGTGGAGGAGTATACCCAATTTTTAAATCAGCTTTTCTAATCCATTGCTTTGAGAGTTCTTGCTTAACCTCTTCAACTTTTTATTTACCTTTCAAGCTAGCGCTTTTGTTGTCTACTAGTGTACCTTTACTTCTACAAAATTTAGCAATATGCCCAATCTTGTTACATGTATAACAAGTTACATTACTTTTCTGAATATCTTTCCCATAACCTATGCCGGTTTGTGTTCTGCATTGATTAGATAGATGTCCAAATCTTCAGCAAACATAACATCTCACATTCATTCTACAGTTTTCAGAGTTATGACCAACTTTGTAGCATTTGGAACATTGACCGGTGGGTAGATTGATATTATAATAATTCCTAGATCTACATTCATTTGCCCTATGACCATATTTATTATAGTTAAAGCATTTTCCATTGAATTTATAAGTATTAGGTGGTCTTACCGGTTTGTTGTGATCCTGAGTATTTGTAGTACCAGAGCTTTCTCCAACTTCAAAGCCAATTCCAGAAGTGTCACTTGTGGGTTTTTTATTCTTCAACAAGGTACCAAGTTCTTCTGAGCTTTTCTTGAATTTTTCTTTATGTTGATTTGCAGTTTCCAATTCCCTTTCCAAGATTTCTTTTTGTCTCATTAGTTTATTTGAGTCATTCTGAGTATGCATCAGATCTGTCTTCAACATGTCATTTTCATAGCTAAGTCTTGTGTTCTCATTTGCTACATCACTTAGTCTTCTAGTCAATTCTTCTTCATTCTTCTTTTGGTCCTCAATCTCTTTGCAAAATCTCATAGTCATATCTTGCATTTCATTTTTTGTTGTCATGATCTCTTGTTTCAGCTTGCTTATCATATCATTAAGAGATTCCTTTTCATCATTCTCATTTTGCAATTTTTCACAAAGTTCTCTTCTCTTATTTCTTGCAACGGTAAGATTTTATTGAAGTGCCTGAATGATATCTTGAGCTGCTCTTAAATCCTCTTCTAATTTGATATTTTTCAACTTCTCTGCATCATAGTCAGTAAGAGCTCCTTCAAGTTGCTTCATTAGATTTTCCATCTTTACCGGTGTTAAGATCTTCCTCAAGTTGTTAGGCTTCTGAAAATAGAGGACCAAGCTCTGATACCAATTGTTAGGATTCCCACAGATACTGAGAGGGGGGTGAATCAGTATCTAACCGGTGGATAGTATTTCTTAAGTTAAAAGATGCAGAACATAAAATAGCAGTATACCGGTATGCAAGAATTAATGCAATAAACAGAATCAGAAACATCCACATGAAAAGAACACCATAACACAAGATGTTTAACGAGGAAACCTAGTGTGGGAAAAACCTTGGTGGGATTTGTGACCCACAATATTCACTTACTGGCCAATAAGAGAATATTACTTACAATAGGGGCCTGCACATGCAGGAAGGCCAACTGCCTAGAGCTCACTGCTCAATGAGAAGTCACACCGACTTACAATGAGGATTATACTAATCCAATGATCTATACTACTTTACAATAGCATCTCCAATGCCAAATTCAGTACCGGTTCTAACTCTGTTCTTTACATATACCCTTGACCTATAATTCGCACATTAGGTCTGCCTAATAATTTTCTTTATGCTCGCTTCCTTACACCTACAAATGTCTACAATGATCTCTTTTATATACCAGAGTCATTTTACAATTTTCCAAGTCGGCTTACAATAATAATCAAAATATTACATATCAAAAAATCCTGTCAGCCTCTATGTCGGTATACATCTTTTCTTCTGTGTCGGTGCCGGTGTTGGTGTAGAGTGATCTTGTTGATGCCGGTGCACTGTCTTGCTTGTGTAATGCTTTGTCGGTAAGATGTCTTGCCGGTGCCATAGGATTGCAAGGTTTCCATCATTGACAAAACCTTCAATCACACACAATGTCTCATTGGAGTGTCCATATGCCAACACAATGAAGGGTCAGCAAGATGAGGCCATTTCTTTGTGAAACCCTAGGTAAAACTGTCAAATCTAGACCACTTCCAAAAAATTGTAGGTTTCTCCCTTGTCTTGGTGAATTAATACCTCATAATTGATGCATATGAAATGTGATTGGCCACTCTAACACATCCCACCATTTTCCTAATTCCAAAATGTTCTTACAGTACGGTACCCCACTTAGAATGACAAAATTGTAGGAAATTCATAGAATTTTATTGCTTCAATGATGCCAATTGTTTACAACACTCTTCCCCTGTCTAAATTATGATTGGGAATGATTTTTTATATCTTAGTCAATGGTTATCAGCCACCTTTTGACTTTGGTGACCGTTGGAAAGAAGTTTCTCTTTGTAACCAAAAGTTGTCATGAAAAGTTGTCATCAAAAGTTGTCATGGTTTAGCAACTTTGACACATGTTAAGTCCGTAGACCTAAAGTTGTTCCAACATGTCTTAAACCTTCCTAAGACACCTCCAACACATAAACACCTAGAAAATACTCAACTAAATACCCCTAGGCCCATATGCCCATGGTGGCGTATCAACTTGCCAAATCCATGTCATTGGGTAACAAAGTAGGGTTTATTACAAAAATCAAACAAACTAAACTATCCTATTACATAGATTGAGAGATTGCATTCTTATTCATGTGTGACCTTTAGGCATTCATTTTCCTAATTATCTTAGTCATGAGGTGCCCATGCACCATACTCCCAGGGTGAATGAATCTCAAGTCCACTTGAGATGAGGTCATGTAATATAGTGCCAAGCTTCTTGATCTGATCTTCATCCAACCAAATGGATTCAGAATCTACCTTTCCTTTACATTTGAGCAAGTACTGTTTGTACTCATTGCCTCTGGTCTTCTTTACAATCTTGGTGCCCAACACTATCTCAAGTTTATGGGGCTCATGTTTGGGAAGATCTACATTTGTTGCATCTTCTAGGATCTGTTGTGAGTTGCCTACATTAGAATCACCTTTAAAAGGAGTTAGATCACAAACATTAAAAATAGGAGATATGCCAAGGTCAGGCGGTAATTGAATTTTATAGACATTGTTGCCAAACTTCTTCAAGATTTGGCATGGTCCCACTTTCCTTTACATAAGCTTAGTGTGCTTGCCCTTGGGCAACCTTTCCTTCTTCAAATTCACCCAAACCAAATCTCCAATCTAAAATTGTAATTCTCTCCTTTTCTGATCTACATTTCTTTGTACTTGTTTGATGACTTTGAAGTTGCATCTTAACCTACTCATGGACTTCCTTTATGTCTTCAGCAAACCTCTCCCCATCTGCACTTATAGGGTATGTATGGGGTATTTTTCTCAACTCCAATACCCCTCTTAGATGTAGCCCATACACAATCTAAAATGGAGACTTCCCTGTGCTTCTGTTCATAGTGTCATTGTAGGCAAACTCAGCCTGAGATAAAATTGAATCCCACTTTTCACCATGTTGTCTTGTAAGGAATCTCAATCAGTTTCCCAATGATCTATTTACCACTTCTGTATGCCCATCCATTTGTGGATGATAGGCTGATGAAAAGGACAGATTGGTGCCAAGTTTCCTCCATAGAGTTCTCTAGAAATGACCAACAAATTTGACATCCCTATCAGACACTATATTCAATGGGAGTCCATGGATCCTTGCTACTTCTCTGAAAAACAAATCTTCTATGTAAGATGCATCACTAGTGGACTTACATGGCAAGAAATGTGCCATTTTACTAAACCTATCCACTACCACAAATATATTGTCAAACCCCTTTTGTGTTCTAGGTAAACCCATTATAAAGTCCATTGACACACTTTCCCAAGGTCTTGAATGGGTAAGGGTTGATAGAGACCAACATTAGTGCTTCTTCCTTTTTCCTTCTAGCAAATAGTGCATGCATCTACGAACTTTCTTACATCAACCTACAATTTGGGCCAAATGTAGTGCCTCCTTACCAATTCAAGTGTCTTGTCTAAGACAAAATGACTTGCTATATCCCCACTATGATTTTCCTTGATGATATTCATCCTCATTGAGAACCTTGGTATGCACAACTGCCCAACTTTGAAAAGAAGTCCATCTTGGATAAGAAAATTAGAAAATTCCACATCATACATTTCATCAAATTCAGTACATACCTTGTAGATCTCCTTGAAGTCCTCATCTGCAACATACATATCTTTCAATGCATTAATCCCAATGCTTTCTAGTTGGATTTCAGATATGGTTAGCACCCTTCTACTTAGTGCATCAGCCACCTTGCTGGCTACTCCTTTCTTGTGTTTGATGGAGAAGGTGTAGGCTTGGAGGGATTCCACCCATTTAATATGCCTATGGCTTAACTTTTCTTGACTATTAATGAAACTCAAGGCTTGGTTATCAGTATAGACCACAAATTCTTTTGGTAGCAAATAGTGCCTCCATTGTTTCAAAGACTAAACTAGTGCATACATTTCTAGGTCATAAGAAGAATATTTTCTCTTTACCTCATTGAGCTTTTCACTAAAGAATTATATAGGTCTACCTTCTTGGCTTATGACTGCTCCTATGGCCACATGACTGGCATCACATTCAATCTGAAACACTTTATTAAAATCAGGTAGGGCAAGTACCGGTTCTTGAGCTACCTTTTGCTTGAGAGTTTCAAATACCTCATCCACTTCCTTTTTCCAAGAGAACCTATACCTTTGACCACCTTTTATGGTTTCCAACATTGGAGCATATATTTGACTGAAACCTCTTATGAACTTTCTATAAAATATGGCTAATCCATGGATAATTCTAACTTCACCAATAGTCCTAGGAGTAGGCCAAGAGAGAATTGCATTTACCTTATCCTAATCCATCTTCAAGTGACCTTTATGTTGGTATTATGGATATGTTGCACTGGTTTTGTCATTGATGTCAAAACTTTTCCACACTTATTCTTCTGGAGATATTTGGTTATGTTCACCGGCAAGTTCAGTGACTTATGCACAATCACCAGTATTTGGTTTACCAACAGGTTATATTGTTCACCGGTATTGAGGATGACTTGTTATCATTTGGAGATCACTTGGTTATGTCGAAGACATGGTTTGGACACTTGTTTTGGTGATTTGGTTATTGGTCTAATCGGGTTGACATATTTGTTGTTACCAGCAAATTGGTCTAGGTTATTGACCGGCATGCATTATCTATTCCAGATTAGCACGACACATTTTGGAGATGGTTTAATCAATTAGTATTGTTGTTGAGCTGACATGATGCATCACATCTTGACTTACTTGTTGTAATTGATTTTATTGTAATATTCTTAGTGAGCTGACCTACACATTTGATCTTAGGTTTTGGTATATATGTAAGATCTCATTTGTGATATGAAGTAAGTAAGTGAGAGAAAAATAGAAGGTATATTGTTATGGTATGGTAACATGGTATGTGCGAATATTGAAGATCATATGAGCAGACCATAGAGAAGGAGATAATTAGAGCTTAACTAGTACTGAATCCAGCATTGGAGATGCTACTTTGAGTAGTACATTATCATTGGATTTAATCATCCAATTGTAGTAAGTGTGACTCCTATTTTGTGATTGAGTAGTGAGCTCTAGGCAGTTGGCCTTTCTACATGTGTAGACCCCATTTGTACACATATACTATCTACAGTAGTATCATCTGATTGTGGGTAAGGTTTCCCACCTTGGTATTTGCCTTTATAGGGTTTCCACGTACAAATCTTTGTGTTATGTGTTGTGGATGTTGTTTCTCTTTCTGTTTCATGTATTAAGTTTCATCGGTATTGATATTAACTATTAATCTATTAACTGACATTAAATTTGGTTTACCAGTATTATGTATCAAGTTTGATTAAGTTATAATTGGATTGAAATTAATAGACAACTGATTCACCCCCCCCCCTCTCAGTTGCCTCCGGGTCATAACAATTGGTATCAGAGCCAAGTCCTCTTTTTTGCAGAATTTTAACTACTTGAGGAGATTCTATGGTAGCTAACTATTTCAGAAAGGACAATCCATCCAAAACTTGATAGAACTAACTATGGTATATGGAAGATCAAAATGGAGACACATCTGAATTGAATTGGAAAATACATATGGGATGTTACATAGAATGTCTATGTTGGTCCTACATCGGGTCAACCTAATCCACCTACATTGAGTAAGGATCAAGAGAATGATTGCAAAGCAAGAGAAGCACTTTTGAGCACCTTGTTAGTGTTAGGCCCAATATGGAAAGCTAATGTACTGAGAGGGGAGGGGTGAATCAGTACTTCAAATCCTTTTATCAACAATATCTTTACTGTTATGCATAAACCAAAAAATTGCTCTAACATAACATAAAGCTAAAACAAATAAATAACAATCATACATGATTCACTCCATAACACATATATTTTGGTTACGTAGAAACTCTTGGTTAGAGAGAAAAACTGCGGTGGGGATGGCACCCACAACTTCACTACTGCAATAATAAAGGTTGCTCGGTTAGAGCTACATATTTAGCTATTTCTGATAGCTTACCCTGTTAGGAGTATCAAGATCTGTTAGATCTACCTTGCTAAAGGATTTTACAACACTTAATCTAAATGTTGCACCTGGTTAGAGGCTTTACACTTTATAGACTTGATTAGAGTCTTTTACCCTATTAAAGGTTTCTCTTACAACTTCAAAATTTTCAATAAAATCTTTACAACTATCTGCAACTTTACATTTGGAATGTTATAGCAGATTCTATGTGCTCAAAATAAGATTACCTTGTCTATAGCAATTGCAGATCAGCTGGTTGAAGCACCACTACCAGGAAAACAAACCATGGAGATTGAATTTCCAGACAGGGATGTTCTTGCTCTTTCTACCAAACAATGGACCCTATACTTTGACGGATCCTACACACAACATGGTTCAGGTGTTGGCATTCTATTCATCACTCCTAAAGGACACACTATACCAAGATCATATAGGCTTATGTTCCCATGCACAAATAATGTGGCTGAATATGAGGCATTGGTTATAGGCATCAAGATGGTTGTCGAATGGAAAATCACAGAGTTAAAAGTCTACGGAGACTCACAACTAGTTGTCAATCAAATCAACAACAACTATCAGACAAAGGATGACAAGCTACTACCCTACAAGTGAATGGTGGATGACTTCAAACAGTATTTTGTGCACATCACCTTCGAGCAAATACAAAGGTTAAACAACAAAGCAGCCGATGCAATGGCTACTATCGCTTCATTACTACAAATTCCAAAGCAACAGAGTCATTACGAGTTCCTGGTAGACCAACTGTTCTCCCCAGCCTATGACCACTCTGAATCCCAGGTTATCTATGCCTTGACTGGTTCAGATTCTCCGCTATATGGACCAATATACGACTACCTCAAGCACAATATCTTACCAATTGAGCAATCCCATAACCAAAAATGTAACTTTACCGGCAAGCTGCCCATTACACCCTTACCGCTGATACTTTGTATCGTCGAGGTCTAGATGGTACTCTTCTTCGTTGCCTTGATCGTAATGATTCTGATTCTGCTTTACACGAGCTTCATGAAGGTATTTGTGGAACACATTCAAGTGGTACTACTCTTGCTAAACAGCTTCTATGGATGGGATACTACTAGCCTACAATGGAGAAAGACTCATATCACTTCGCCAAGAAATGTCCTAAATGCCAAATCCATGGCAATCTGATACATGCACCAGCACAGGAACTACAGCCATTTACAACATCCTGTCCCTTTTGTCAGTGGGGAAAAATTCACCCTTCGTCTTCAAATGGACACAAGTTTATTATAACAGCAATAGAATACTTTACCAAATGGATCGAAGTAGTTCCCATGACCACAATGACTGGGAAACAAATTGCCTCTTTTATCCTAAATTATCTGATCTGCAGATATGGTATTCCAAGTTCAATCATCACAGATAATGGACAAACTTTCAAAAACCAAGATGTACTATGCAAAAAATTCAAAATCCAACATCGGTTCTCTACACCATACTACCCACAGGGAAATGGTCAAGCAAAAGCATCTAACAAGACAATCTTGAAAATCCTAAAGAAAATAGTGAATGATGCAGGCAAAGATTGGCACGTACAACTTAATCCAGCACTTTGGGCATATAGAACTAGCATCCGCACACCTATAGGAGCAACACCATACTCATTGGTATATGGATCAGAAGCCATTTTACCCCTGGAAATAGAAATCCCATCTCTCAAAGTCTCTTTGAAAGGTTTAATCCTAGATGAAGAGTATCGAGTTAACCGACTGCAAGAACTTGAACTATTAGATGAAAGACGTCAGCATGCTTACACTCATCTCAAAGCATATCAACAACGCATGTGCAGGAGCTACAATCACAAGGTCATTCCCCGCAACTCAAAGTTGGTGACCTAGTCCTCAAAGAAAATCCAAGAAATCAACAAGATCGAGAAAAGAAAGGGAAATTTGAACCTAACTGGTTATGCCCCTATGTCATCATATCAGTCTATGGATCAAGTGCCTATTAGCTAACAACTTCAGAAGGAGATGTGCTTGACGAACCAACTAATAGCATTCATTTGAAGAAGTACTACACTTAAGTAGCCTAGTGCATGGAAAAAGCCAAAACAAAGCAAAAAAAATCAAAAAATCAAAAAAATTGAGAAAAAGCAAAAACATAAAGTACAATAAAAACAAATGGTGAAAACCTAGTAAACAGACGCTCTTGTGAAAGAAGGGCTCCTCTATCTATCTATATACCATTTTATCTGTATCCTTAAAAACACTATCGGCCATCGCCCGACACTTAGCACATATCCATTCAGGACATACTTAGTGTAGTCACTATCCTGGGTTATCCATATATATCCTCTTACCACATTCCACCATGGCTTGGAAATCACTATACCTATTCACATCAAGAGGCACACTCAGCTAGGGGCATTAAAATCGTCACAACTTGCGAACATTCAAGATATCAAAACACAGAAGCATGGCATCTAGTAACCAAAACTACACTTCATCGCAAAACAAAACAAAACCATTCACAGAAATACCAAGGATGGATGATTTTCTAAAGTACTAAATGTTGCATTATCGCATAAAAATCTTGACTATTTTTGCACTTTTGAACTTTTTCAATTATTGGATTCTCTTCCTTTTCTCACTAAATGCTTCAAAGCTAGAGATCATGGGGAACTTCCAATATTTTCTTAAGTCTTCTGTCTGGGAGGCGATCACTTGTACTATGTGAATACTTGCCTCGAGAGGTGATACATCGAATATCACTGAAGGCTTGATTCCACTTCATGCATACAAATGATTTAATCTTGTCTGTTTATGCAATATGCACTCAGGTCGTCTTGGTTCAATTATACCTTGACGCTTGTGCTATCTTGCAAAGTCAAAACATCATGTAAATTTTTCTCAGGTCATTATGGTTCAATTATACCATCATGCTTGTATAAATTTTCAACATATCCTAAACAAGTCAATGCTCAATGATGATACCTACAAAGAAAGCAAACAAAATATGGCTATATCGGATGGCAAATGCAGAATGAGGATGCTACCAAAAACATAGTTGCATATCATTTTACAAATAGTTGCATATCATTTTAAACATAGTTGCATATCATTTTAACATAGTTGCATATCATTTTATATTTTCCATCTCATTTTCAAGATACATCTCACAGCATATCAAATCATACATCTCATTTTCAAGATACATCTCACAAACGTATTAAAAGCATACATCCTGCATCATACATTATATCATATATTTAAGCATTACATCATCATAAATGAAAAGAGCACATAAGCACATCCATTTAACACACCACATGATCAAATAAAATGGTGTCGTATATATATATATATATATATATATATATATATATATATATATATATATATCTCAAAAATGATCAAAATGTACAAAATATATCATCACTGTGTCCAGTATAAAGAATACAATGATCAAAAATACAATAGAGACCCCGTCTCGCAAGTATGACTACCCCCTGACAGAGATGGTCTAGCTCCAGATGTCCCCACCCTTGGATCTCCAGGAGGGTCCTATCTCGGTGGCCCTGTCACACCTCGGCTCTCGGACCATGACCCAGTATCTCGAGATCAACTAGATCTCGACTGTATAAAGCTCTGTACTCGACGATCCCTGGGTACCGCTGCCTCATAATGCTGCCAGTAGTACTCTGCCTCCTGAGCTCTCAATGCCAGCTCTCTCAGGGTGTCTCTCATCGGACCACCTGTCGCTGCTCTCTGCACACTGGCTGCAAGCTCCTCCGCTCACCCTCTTCGCTCTATCTCTGTATCCCGCTCAGCGGTTAACTGCGCAATTTGCCACTAATATGTCAAAACCTGTGCCTGCAGCTGCTGTACAGTCACCTGTAGGGTCCGAATCTGAGCATCTTCAACGTGAGTAGGGACCCAAACCCGTAGCGGTACCTGTGCAGGGGCAACCCCTCCCACTCTGCCAGTCCTCGGTGCTGGAGGTGGGAGCACATCTGTCCTCCTCCTCTGTGCTGATCGCATCATCTCATCAGTACCCCCGACTGCAGCTAGCACCTCCCGCACCCTCCCCTCTCCACCGGCTCCAATAGCTAATCCGCCTCTCCCCCTGTCTATCGCCCCCTGTCTAACCGCTCTCTCCACACCTTTATCTCCTCTCCTCCCTCTATCTCCTCGTCTCCCTCTGACTCCTCGCCCTCTTCCTCCTCCTCCATCATCTCCATCATCCTCATCATCTCCCTCTCCCTCCTCATCATCATCATCAAATGCTGGCCGCATCTCCTTGGGATCAGATATCCTGGCCACTGCCCGCGCCGCAAACAATCTCGCAAACTCATCGGTCATGCTTGCATCCAAAATCTCCGGGGCATAATCCCATATCTGTCCGCCAACCCGACAAACTCCTCCACCGCCACTGCGCTATCAATGGTCGGGCCCCAATCGGCTACATCCTGCCTCCACCATGCATATAAGCAAGCTCCCTATGGTATACCCTGCTGTCGACCAAACTGTCTCAAAACTCGGGTCACCACAAACCTCTCAATGACAAATGGGGTCCTCCCAATCAGGTATCTAGTCATGAACACATAGGGCATCTCCAGCCCATCCTCTGTCCACACCTCGCATCCTGTATATGGTCGCCATGTGACCATATCGATGTCATCCAAAACTCTCCTCCAATGCTCTAGTTTGCCCAGCTTTCTCTAGACAACTAGAACCCTGTATCCATATGCATATGCGCCTCCAATGGGCCTATCTCTGCCTGCTAATGGCCTCGCAACTGGAATGTGCTCCCAGCACCATACCTATAACAGTGTCACACTAGCTGACAAATTGCCGTAACCGAGGTATACCACCTCATGCAAGCCCCTATACAGATGGGCCAGCATAGCCGATCCCCATGAAAACCTACGGCCCTATGTCACCATCTCCTCTAATACCAGCCCCCATCCCACAGAGAATCCCTTTGACCTACGATCAGGACAAAGGAATCCACCAATAAACCCTGCCAGTACTGATGGAAGGGGTGCATAATCCAGGTCTAAGAACTCCTGCCATGGGATCTCATATCTGCAAATTGTCTCATCATGAAAAATGTGGTGAAGTGCCTCTGTACCACCCTCCTTTGACTTCTCATATGGTAGTAGTGCACCTACTACGGGAATGTGCAGGATCTTGTAACAGTCCTCTGGTGTGACTGTCATCTCACCTGTGGCAAAATGAAAGGTGTTCGTGTCGCTATGCCACCTCTCTGCAAGTGTTGTCAGTAGCCCCCGGTTCACAGTGAACCGAGGCATATCTAATAGGGATGTCAAACCGCATCTCTCAATAATGTCCAGGTCAGGCTGGGTCAACCGCGGTATCAATGTCCACGGCCTCGGAAATTGCTCCCGCGACTGAACCACACCCAAGCGCTCTTGTCAACAAGCAAAACAAATCCAATATCAGTTTCCACATCAAAACAAAGATATCAAAATCAAACTCACATCAACAACATGAAACAATTTACTCATCTACATCAAGTTCAAAATCCTATCATTTCATATCAACTTGTAACACAACTCAAGTTCTCAAAAACCATATCAAAACTTGTAACACAACTCAAGTCTCCAAATCACATAAACTTGTAAAACAACTCAAGTTTCCCACCCATATCAGCTTGTAAAATAACTCAAGTTTCCAACCCATATCAGCTTGTAACACAAATTAGGCTTCACACATTGAACTTGAAACAGAGTGCAAACATAATTCATATTTTGATCCACACAACACATTGATATCTATGCATAACTTGACATATCGCAAATCAAAACAAATTATATCAACACTCATATTGGACAAATCCATAAAAATCATGACAGCACGACACAACAATTTCACAAATCAGCTCATCTCGTAAAAAAAAATTCGGATGCACTAAAACAGATTCTCGCTGCACTAAAATCCACCCACACACTAGGCTGTTGTTCCTATACGCTAATCTATTCACCCTATGTGCTAGACTAACTCTACGCGCTAATCTTTTCCCCCCATGCGCCACCTAACCTACCCTATGTGCTAAACCCTACCGATGCGCTAACCTATGCCTCGCTGGCACTACCTGTTTGACCCTATGCGCTAGGTTTACCCTACGCGCTAAAACCCCTTACCCATGCGAACCCCTGTGGCCCCTATGTGCTAGGTCTACCCTATGTGCTACCCTGCTGACCTGAAGCACTACCCTACGTACTGCATGCACTATTTTCACTCCCTGCACTAACCTAGACTTTCTATGCGCTACCCTATTTTATTTCGGACGCAGCCCTAAAAATCAACTTGATGCGCTACTTAAATTTTCATATGCGCTACTTTAAGACTTTGACGCACTAAAATGCTAAAACAGAATTTCAAAAATCAAAAAATGACCAAAAACGACCAAATCAAAAATCCAAAAGGGGTCAAATCTGATGACTTACTGGTGGTCCATATGCGGCAGGCCTTCGGTACCTCCGAACGCGCTCAAAACAGTGCCTGGAATACGGGATAGGCATTTTGCTTTCAGACCCAATTCTCTTTCTCCAAACTCAACAATGCACAAATAAATCAAATCAAAGCACTTTTCCCCTTTTATAGGAGGAAAATGAAATTAGGGTTAGCAAACTGGACATGTAATGTGGTCGCGGTCTTCCCTATACCCTCCATAATGTACATTATCGGGAGATGAATCAATTTAAAACACATTTCACATAGACAAAATCATACACACCAAACACATATCACCAAATCAAATCAAAATTTTCAAAATATTGATTCATCTCCCGAGGGGGTATCACGCATCAAATCAAATCTGGGGCACGACTTGCAAATCATAAGAGCAACAAAAAACTTGAATTTGATCATAAATCATGATAACGCATCATTTTCTTTGAAATAACATGTGCACACACGTCACTTCAAAGAGGGGCAAAATGTAGACATATAAAAATGACCATATTCCTAAATGAATATTTTATGTTCATTTCTCTATTTAATTAAAGCCAATTTTTAAATTACCCGCATTCCTCTATTAAATTAAATAAATTACTCAATTTATTTAAATTAAATTCACTAGACTTCTTTTTACCATTTAATGAATAAATCATTTTATTCAATTAAATCCCCCCTATCCACTTTTAATTAAATTCAAATTTAATTAAATAGTTATCCTAAATTGAATAAATCTAATTTATTTAATTTGCCCAAATTGCAACCAAATTGAATTAAATTAACTTTATTTCAATTAAATCCTATTATCCCTCCATCCACTTGCATTTTCCTACATCTCCCACTTGCCTTCCTAAACCCCTTCCTAATTTCTTCTAGACCCTTCTAATCGCTTCTAATTAGCCTAACCCATCTTCTAAACTTTGTCACATCCCTAAGCAAGGGGAGGTCGCTTCTCAAAACCTTATAGTCTTTGATAACCATTAAAGGCTTCAAGTCTTCAACCACTTAATTTCCCAAAAGTCTCCCAAACCATTAATGGTTAATTCAACCCTCTTACATGGTTAGAGACTTTTTGCCTAACTTAACCTTCATCCAACCCAAGGGTCTCATCAAGCCTTTAATGCTTTGACCATGATTATCTCTTAATCATTTCAACAAGAGTTTATCCTTGGATTAACTCTTAATCCAATGGGTAAGCCTAACTTAAGCTTGACCCTTACCTTCTAGATAACCATAAGGTCTTCTCAGGCATTTAATGCCTCCAACCCCTTTTCTCAACCCAACCCTATGTTGACACTTGTCACCATTTCATTGGTGCAAATTGCAAACATGGATCCCCAACTTTCAAACTCAACCCTTAATCAACTCTTTCAATCCTGACCATCCATTGCCCTGTTTTTGCTATAAATAGAGCTCTCATTCCTCCATTAAAAAAAATGAATCCAAGTTTGTAGTATCATACTTATGCTCAAATACATTCAAGCTTTCATACCATTTTATGCTCATCATTTTAGCCTCTCTTTTAGATAGAAATTAATCTAAATATGCATGTTTAGAGTACTTTCTTTATCATTAGCTTAAATCATTAACTAATATAGTATGCTAGGATAGTTTGTTTACTAACCTTGTCATCTTATAGTTAGTTTATTGCATTTCTAGAATCATGCATAGCTTAGGATGCATTTCATTCTAAAATCTATCCAAGCATCCCTCGTTCTTGCATTTGCCATCCCTAAACCATTTTACTCAGTGATCTGAGAGCAAAAACATTGGTTTGAGGGACCGTGTAAGATAGAGAACCATGGGACCAACCTTGGGAAGCTGAGTGATACTTCATTACTCCATAGCTTGCACCAAGAAGTCCTGTGGGTGTGTGAGCAAGGCTCCATAGAGCTTCATTTTTCACATTTGGAGTTCTATCGACCCGCTTTTCCCGCATACATATACATTAGTCAATGAAATAGTATAATCAGATATACTCCCCTTATCAATATACTGTACAAAACTTTGATTATGTATGCTCGGTGATCAATGATCAGTGTGCTGCTCTTGTTCTTTGCAATCTGTTCTGTTCACTACTTGATTCACTGCCCTTGGACACTCTGCTCACTCTGCTCGGTATACTCCCCCTGTATACTACACTCCTTTTGTTTGATATTTTGAAGCTTTGAATGCTATATCACTCCCCCTTTTTGACAAACATCAAAATTTAGTTACCATTCGATGGTGGAAACTGGTTAAAAATGGATTTGTACTTTGTTTGTGCTTCGGTGAGAGTGATAGAGAGTGCATCCTTTACACTGTCCATTAAGGAATTATGTTCTTGAATATCAGCCAATAATGATATTAAGCCATCTAAAGCGCTTCCCTCTTGTGTAGTAGATAGAAATGTGGCTTGGTTGATCTGTTCTTGGATGGATGAAAGATGAGGAAGGAATAATGTCTGAAGTTTCATTATGTTCATCCTTATCTTGTGTTCTTCATTCCTTAATTCCAAGTGTTGAGCCATGAGCTGTTGTAGCTTGGTATAAAAATTGTGAACTGAATTGGGCTTTGGGGTCAACTTATTTGAGAGATCGGTGATCTCTTTCTCAATTGCTTCAGTTTTATTTTTGATGTCTTTAATGAATAAAGAAAATGTACAGAGTTTCTGAAATAAATAAAGAATGTGCTTGAGTTGAGGGGACAACTCAGCAATAAATTTGACAAGTTTAACTTTGCCAATAGCTATAGCTTTCTGTACCTCTTCTATCATTTTAGTAGTGAGCTCCTTGTCTTTTATTTTGCTCAAATATTTAGATGCATCGACTCCAGATGTCTCTATCTGATTAAGGAGTTCATCCAGTTGAATGTGGATGGCTGCATCTGTTGACACTGTAGTTGTAGGTAGCATATCTATTAAGAGTGTCTTTACCTTCTGAAGTACTTTATTTTTCTTTTGTATAGCCATTTGCTTCTCTTGTTCGGCCTTTGCTTTGCATAGTTCACCGAGATCAATGAGTGCTTGCCCCTTTAATTTGGATATATCAACATTGGGCAACACTATTGGTTTTGACAAATCAACTTTGAAACTATGCTTTTTCATTTTCTTTTCTTTACCTTTCACCGATTGAACTAAGACAATGGCTTGTGAGGCTTGAGGACCCTTGGTAGGTTGCTCGGTAGAGGCAACATTTTGGTTGGTTTCTTTAGCCTCTATAGTGTCCTTTGGTGTCTCGGTGCTTGGTGTCTCAGTAGCAGCATTTTCAGTGCTAGAAGGTGCTTGAGAGGTCTTTTCTTGAGTAGTACCTTCTCCTGCTGTAGACTTGTGACCTTCGGTGCCTTGATCTATATCCTGAGGGGCTTCGATTGAGATAGGTTGATTGACTGGTGGATAAGGCTGAACTTGTTCCAAAACTAATTCACTGGATACAAGTTTTGCATATGCATTGCCTTCTATCATTTCATGTTTAGGTGCCTATGTATCCATGATAGCTTCGTCTATTTGAATGGTGTCAGTAGGGTCTTGCTTGGTGACATCAGGATCTTCCTCGGTGACATCAACTATTTCAACTATAGCTTGTTCTCCAGCATCCTTGAGTCAAAAGATTATTTGCCACTATTCTTTTGTTTCCTTCTCCACATCAATATATAGTCCATTCATCAGTTTCAAGGCCTTTTGCTTGACTAAGAATTGTGTCTGGCAGTTTTTTAGATGATCCTTGATCTCATCTACCGACATGTCAGGAAAGAGATGTACAAGACTTCTTTCTCTGATCTATTTCTCCGAGTCTAGGGCATATTGCCACCTGTTATCAATATGTGCATATAATTCTTTTGGAAGAGAACTAGAGACTTCTAATGGGACCAATCAGAATTTCAAAAGTGTGCAGATGACAACTTCTTCTATTTGTCTCTTTTCATCAGTAGATCTGGATTCATATTTAACATATCTAAATCCTCCAAATCCACCATATTCCTTTAGATTAGTACAAAAGTTTTCAACACTATGTACATTTACCTTCTTGCTCTTGACAATCTGAAATTTGCTTGCATCTTCAGATTCGGTGTCACTAGACTCTTTTGACAAAATGAGTCTCCGAGTAGATTTCTTGTAGGTTTTGGTTACCTTTGGAACAGTAACATTCTTTGGTTTCTTACTCGGTGAGGCTGTAGATGCTCTTGTGTTAGGTTGCTTTGTTGGAGGAGTCGGTGAGGCCTTTGATGTATCTTGTTTCTTTCTCTTCAACACTTTTCCCTTAGGCAATTCGGTGCTCAGTGTTATAGTTGCCTCTTGAGCTTCAGATTCCTCTTCGGTAGTGGCTATAGTGCCTTTGACAGGTGTGGATGAAGAATCTTCTCTGAATTTCTCCGATAATGCCTTTATCATCTTTGTTGCCTTTCTTGTAGCTTTGGGTACTACAATGCTCATTTTTACTTTTTCTTTACTTCTTCATAGGTTTCATACCTTAGCTCGGTAGCATGCCTTGGTAATATAAGGAATGCATCTATTTGTTGTTGTGTGAGGTCAAAATCAATCTCGTAACCCATAGGTGGCAAAGATTGAGTTCTTGGTTCCATAGCATTCACATAATAGTAATCAGTGTCTACTTCAAAACATATGTCATCTTTGTATTTCTCCACTAGCTGGGGTGGAATCTGATACCTCTTATGGATTTTCTCTTGAAACTTACTGAAGTAATCATCCATAATATCATTAAAATTATCACCTAGCTTCTTGATGAATTCATTGATCTGATGGGTGATTGGTCGGTGTAGTTCCCAAACAACTTTACCGACTGTTGGAAAGAACTTCTCAAAGTAGAAAAACATGCATACAAGTAGTGATCCAAACTTTAGTGTATTGGCTGAGTTTTTCTTCTTCAGCTTCCTGATTGTGTTCAGATTCTCAAACAGGTTTTTCAGCAACACCTCACATAAATCAATTTTCATGCCTTTCTTCACAATTTTATATGCTAAGTCTACTGTTGCACAGGGTACACTATTTTCCCTAGCCGATTGGAAGAAACAGTAACCTATTACTCTAATGGAAAACTTTAGTTCTGCATCAGTGACATTGTTTAATTTCAGTCCTCTGCAATCTGATTCTACTCCGGTCAAACTGATAAATTCCTTCTATGATATCATTTTCTGAGCTCGGGCATGATCATAAATAGGGTAACCGGTGATCAAATGAATGATTTCCTTGGTAATCCTAAACGGTTGCTCTTCTAGCCACATGAAGTCATCATGAACTCTGCTCAGAACAAACTTGACCCATTGGGGTTTGAACACACAGGGATAGGTTAGGGCTTTAGTTAATCCCTTGATCTTAATGTGCTCATACTTGCTATCTATTTTACCATCGGTGCATAATTCATCATATGTGTCTTTGATTTCAACATGACTGAGTTCTTCAACACGACATTTGGTGAAGAATCTCACATCCTCGACTAATAACACTCTATCTGGGATGAGTGAAAATGCGGTTTTATCATCTGGTTCAGATGCAACTTTGGGAGTTAAAGAGTATTTTAGTGAGGGCTTTTCAACATTCTTGACAACAATGGGATCTTGGATCTTAGGTGCCATTGTAGATAAAAACTAACAAAATATCCTTAGGGTTTGAGGATTTTCAAACGGCAGACGCTTCACACTTAGCAGATAATAATAACTTGATAAGATCGGTAAACCAACTTAACAATGCATTGAGATTGATGTAAATACCTTAATGTTTGCTTTGTAGGAGGTTTGATCACCTTTGATTTGCTCTGCTCTGCTTTCTTGAAAACTTGGTGAGTGAAAAATGACCGCGAGAATACTTTAAGTACACAATATACCTTATCGGGCTCCATGCAGGTTAGGTCAAAAACATTAAATGCACTCGGTTCCACTAAACTTTTTTTCCTTTTTGCGCTTTAACTGAGTAGCCAGACTTCCTTCATTTACCAACTTGACAAGCTTCCTGTATAGTGCTTCAAAAGACTTTGATAGAATTTCAAACTTACTACTACATCTTAACTATGCAGATTTTGAATTAAGTACATAATAAAGTAGGAACTGTTAAGATTTAACCTTGAGAGAATGCAGTCCCTTCATACCTTTACCGATTAATTTGGAGTAGGAGCACCTAACTCGGTAGGTAAGGTGCTTTCTTTATTTGACACAATTTCCTTCTTTTTCCAAATCATCTTTAATTTCTCTTTTATTTCCTCAGTGTCTTCTCTAGGTTGATCTCTACAATCTCCAGCCAAGTGTCCAACATTGTGACAATGAAAACATGTCATACCAGGATTTCTCCATGATCTTCGGTTGTTCATTCCAAACCTTATAAAGCAATTGGCACTTATATGTCCATGTCTTCCACAACATTCACACCATATCCTTGTATTGTAATCCCATGGTACTACAGAATATTGTCGGTAAGGATCTATGTGAGTTTGGTAACCTCTAGTATTTGCTCGGTGTGCAGACCACATGTAGTTCTTTTGCTTAAACCAACACTTCTCGGTACTATGTCCATATCTATTGTAGTTTTTACAAAACCCTTTGAATTTTGCCTTCTGATAATTGTTAACAGACTTTGTCCTACATTGATTAGATGTGTGACCATATTTATTGCAATTGTAACAATAACCATTGGACTTAGTGACATTCAGTTGCTTACCTTTTCTAATTTGGCACATGTTGGCAGTATGACCTTGATTTCCACAGTAGTTGCAAATAGGCTTCTTTCCTTTGATGTTCTTCTTGATTCCAACTTGCTTTGATGATTCTCCTCTCTTGGTAGTAAAGATTCCCTTCTCGGTAGAGTCTTTTCCTTTGTAACCGAGTCCTGCATCTTTTTTGGGTCGTCTTGTATTCAATTGCTCATCCAACATCTTTGATGCTTCATAACACTTCTTCAGTGTTTCTTTGGATTTCTTCTCTGTTTCAAGTTCATTGGTCAACATTGATACTTCAAGTTTCAATGCTTGATTCTCATCATCTTTCAGATTTGCTTCATGATGTGCATAACCTAGTTGATCTGACAGATTTTGTTAAATCCCAGTCAACCTTATGATTTCATCATTCTTATCAAATACTAAAGCTTCAAGTTGTTGTTTCTCTCTTTCTAGATCTCTTACTTTATCCTCGGTTGTCCTTAATGCATCAAGATTTTCAGTCATCTATGTGTTGAAATGTTCATGTTCTCTTTCCATTGCTTTTAGTTGATCAGCCAATGCTTTGTTCTTTTCTTTTAATACTCCAATCATTTCTTCAATCTCTTCAGATATACTCTTCTCAGATGATGTCTCAATTTGTTCCACTAACTCTTGAGAGTCCTGCAAATCATTAGATAATCTTCTTCTCACTTTTAGTGATTTTTGCATTTGCCTTTGCATGTCTGTAATCACTTGATTAGCATGATCCAGCTCTTCTTGCAGATACACAATCCTCCGAGATTGTTTGTAGCCTTCCATTGATAAGATCTTTCTCTTCAGGCAGTTAAACCCTTTTCCAAGATTCAAGCTTTGATACCAATTGTTAGGCCCAATATGGAAAGCTAATGTACTGAGAGGGGAGGGGTGAATCAGTACTTCAAATCCTTTTATCAACAATATCTTTACTGTTATGCATAAACCAAAAAATTGCTGCAACATAACATAAAGCTAAAACAAATAAATAACAATCATACATGATTCACTCCATAACACATATATTTTGGTTATGCAAAAACTCTTGGTTAGAGAGAAAAACTGCAGTGGGGATGGTACCCACAACTTCACTACTGCAATAATAAAGGTTTCTCAGTTAGAGCTACATATTTAGCTATTTTTGATAGCTTACCCTGTTAGGAGTATCAAGATCTATTAGATCTACCTTGCTAAAGGATTTTACAACACTTAATCTAAATGTTGCACCTGGTTAGAGGATTTACACTTTATAGACTTGATTAGAGTCTTTTACCCTGTTAAAGGTTTCTCTTACAACTTCAAAATTTTCAATAAAATCTTTACAACTATCTGCAACTTTACATCTGGAATGTTATAGCAGATTCTACGTGCTCAAAATAAGATTAACTTGCCTATAGCATACCTCGGTAACCCATAAAGTAACTCGGTAAACCCTTCTGTTTACTCTGTTCGTGGACTGTTCTCTGAAATCCTTCTCGGTGACCTCTGTGTCTCTGTAACAGTCATAACACTTAGTGCTTTCTCATGCATCACACATGTCTTGCTTCATACACTTGTGTATATCCATGTCTCATACTTTTATCTTTAATCCATGCTGTATAAATAGATGTCTTATGTCGGTGATCTGATTCATTGCTTCGATCTTACAAACATGATTTCTCGAATGAATAACCATGCAAAATATTTCATTGGTTAGATGACCTCAAAATCATACACAATCTTTAAGTGCAATTTCTAATGTGATAACGGTTCTATGTTCCTCGATCTTCTAACATGTTTTCATATGTGTGTCCAGGTTCAATGAATCTGGTAACACGTTTCACTCGGTGTATATCATCTCGGTGTATCATCTTTGATGCTCGGTAGACATAGAATGATACTTGGTAGACAGCTCGATGCATACTGGGCTCTGTGACTACTTTCTTCTATAACTGACTGGACTGTGCATACCGACTGAATATTTTGGTAGTAGTAACCGACTAGAGTATATAGAATGACTTTGGATATAAAACTAATGGCAACTTGATAAGTAATAACAGTTAGATCAGCAAATCATGGGATTATCAGACCGATCTACTACTAAAGCTATTTGAGATAAATTGGAAACATTGAATGAAGGTGATACCACTATCAAAATTGCAAAACTAGAATGCTTCCGGGTCAGGTATGAAAACTTGAAAATGAAAGAAGATGAAAGAATTTTTGCTTTTATGGAAAGGGTTAATGAAATTGTTTTGGGAATACAATGTTGTGGAGGTTCCTTAAGTGAAGATGAAATTGTTTCTAAAGTCTTAAGAGCATTGCCACCAGCATACAAAATGAAAGTAACCTCTATTAATGAGTTGAGAACTATGCCTAATACATCAGTATCTAGAGTTACCTTGGTTGGAAAACTTTCAGCATTTGAGCTTGAGGAATTTGGTCATGTTGCTACAATTAAGACAGATTTAGCCTTCAAAGCATCATCATCTGCATCATCATCATCTGATAAATCTAATTGGAAGACACTTTATGCAAGAGAACTTGAAGAAATCAGGAGGGAAAAAGAAGAACTAGAAGAACTTGAAGCATTGTTTTCAAGGAAAATGCCTAAAGGTCCTATTGGAAGTAAGTATGAAGGTAAAGCACCCTTTAAATGTTTTAACTGCAATAAAATTGGTCATATGGTATCTAGATGTCCTGACAGACATGCAAGATTAAGAGAAGAAGCTAAAAGAACATATAAGCCTAACCCTGAATATCAGAGATACAAATTTAAGAAGAATAGAGACAAATCATGTTACAATATTGATGAAGGAGTTACTGATGATTCTAATGAAGAACCGATAGACAATGGATGGGCTTTTGTTGCAATAACAGAAGATCAACCAACACCTACTGTTCCACTGATAGAGCAGGCCCTGGCAGCTAAAATTGAAGAAAATGATGAATGGATTATAGATTATGGATGTTCACATCATATGACTGGTGATAAAAGTAAATTCTTATCTTTTCAGGAATACAATGGAGGTCTAGTAAGATTTGGAGATGACAAAGCTTGTTTGATCAGAGGAAAAGGCACTATATCTTTTGATGGTAAGCACAATACTGACAATGTTTATTATGTTGAAGGTTTGAAGCATAATCTTTTGAGTGTTGGTCAATTAGTTGAAAAAGGATTTTAGCTACAATTCAAGAATGGTTAATGCAAAATCATGAATAGAACTGGTTTGGAGATTGCAACCGGTAATCAGACTAGATTGCATCAAAGACTTTGTCATGTGAATTTTGATAGCATTGTAAATATTAGTTCATCTAAGGCAGTAAGGGATTTACCTAAGATTGTAAAACCTCACAATCCGGTATGTAAGGAATGTCAAATGGGAAAGCAAATTAGAGCAACTTTTAAGAGTATTTCTGAGAAATTAAATGATGTTCTTGATTTAATTCATACTGACTTGTGTGGTCCAGCAAGAACAAGAAGTCTACAGGGTGATAGATACTTTATGCTAATCATTGATGATTATTCTAGAATGTGTTGGGTTACCTTTCTCAGGGAAAAATCAGAAGCTTTTGGGAAATTCAAATTATTCACGGCACTTGTAGAGAATGAAACCGATAAGAAAATCAAATGTTTAAGATCAGATCAAGGAGGTGAATTTACATCTAAAGAGTTTAATATATTTTGTGAAGTGAATGGAATTAGAAGACAACTATCAGCACCCTGGACACCTCAACAAAATGGAGTTGTGGAAAGGAAGAACAAAACTATTATGGATGTAGCTAGAAGCATGATATCAGAAGCAAATCTACCTCATGTGTATTGGAAAGAAGCAGTGAATACAAAGGTTTACACTTTTAACAAATTTCACATCAAAGGTGAAACTGATAAGACACCCTATGAATTATGGTTTGGTAATATTCCCACTTTTAAGTACTTCAGAATATTTGGAAGCAAATGTTACATTAGGAGAGATGAGTATATTGGCAAATTTGATCCTAGAAGTGATGAAGGTATATTTCTTGGTTATTCATCCAAGAGCAAAGCATATAGATGTTTTAATAAAATATTGCAAAAAATCATTGAGAGTGCAAATGTGAAGATAGATGAACACTTTAGAGGAAATTCAAGGTCTATGGATTTTAAACCGGTAGTTGAGATAATCACAAATGAACCTATACAGAGTGCACCGGTGCAGAATATTGATCCAGTCACACCGACATCATCAAAGAATTCCACAGTGACTGAAGAACAGCAGCAAGTGAACACGCCTAGGTATGTAAGACTGAATCACTCTTAAAGTCAGATAATTGGGAATAAGTATCAAGGAGTTATGACAAGAGGAAGACTGGTAAATGAAGAGGTTGATGAATAATGATGAACAATGAATACTCTAAATGGTAATGAGAGGGGGGGTGAATTAGTACATACAAAAACTTCTCAGCAACTTATCAAGTTAAAACAATGCTAACCGGTTGTCTTCATTACTGAACTTAACCATGGCAATACTGGTTAAACACAGTAAGACTTCAGACAACATAAACAGGTAAACTGAATACTTCAAATACATTCAATACTTGATAACTACTTCACCCATAAACATATGCATGTGGTATATCAGCAATACCATAACTATTAGCTCTGCATGCATAATCACTTAAACAAAGAATACTTAATCATCACGTGAAAATGCACAACTCATGACACACAGATTTTTCACGTGGAAACCCAAATGGGAAAAACCACGGTGGGGATGAACACCCACAAGCTTGTTTTGAACTCTTTTGAAGCTCGCTCTATTAGGAGCCTAGTTTGGTTAAAGACTTTATAATAAGGTTCTGCTAGGAACCGATCATGTTAAAGATCACCCGGTTAAGGGATGGCTATATACCCTATTAAAGGTTGAAACCCTATTAAAGGTTACCTTGCTAGAGGATTTAAAGAACTCAATGAAATTGATTCACCTGGTTAGAGGATTTACAATAAACCTGTTAAGCTACCCGGCAAAGGGATTTTCCTTCTGTTGAAATGATCAGAAGACAACAGGTAAAACTCTGATTTGATAACAGTACTATATGCTATGGCAGATCCTTTTCAGTTCCTCTACTCTGCAATCACACTCTGCAATTTTCTCTCACTAGTCTGGCAAGTATCTCATCATTCAGATACACACACAACTTTTGCCAGCCAACTTACAACAACAAACATCATCGACTTTATAGAAAACAATTAGGTCGGTAGCATAAACCCTAAACCCTAACCATTTAGGTTTACAATTACATGCAGTCCAATCCTGACCATCCAAACACTTTTCATAGAATGAAACAATCTCAAACAGATCACAAGTCATTCTGCATCGTCCATTCTTCACCGCACATAGAAATCACTAACCCATCACACTTTCTTCTCATACCGCTAAGAAGAATGTTCATTCCCCAGGTAGACATTTAATGCAGTCGATCTTCACATGCAAGTTCCTCAAGGAAATCCTTCACATGCACAAAACTGACGTGGCATCTCGATCTCATCCTCATTTCTTAGCTAACTCATCACAGAATATCATCAGTTGCATTGCACAAGCTAGATTGCCAAACCGGAAACCCTAGAGCTGAGACTACCAGCCGGTAGTCACACTTAGTGAAACCCTGACACCTATTCACTGCATCTCTTCATACGTGTTCTTCAACTTGATCATCAATAACAAATGCTTCTAATCTTCATACCAGTTGACCTATACTTATTGACATCAATGACAACATACATTATTATCATATCATCATGTGACAACATACCAGTTCATCAAATGCCAATAGAGGTATGTTTAATTTCTTAAATTGAACCAGCATCTGTCATTGAGGCATGTGAAGATAAACATTGGATTAAAGCTATGGAAGAATTGGAACAAATTGAAAATAACAATACATGGACATTAGCTCCCCGACCTAAAAATAAAAATGTAATTGGAACTAAATGGGTATTCAGAAACAAACTTAATGAAGATGGTCAGGTAATCAGAAACAAACCAAGATTAGTGTGTAAAGGATATTCATAGAAAGAGGGAATTGATTACAATGAAACCTTTGCACCGGTAGCTAGAATTGAGGTAGACAAATTATTTCTTGCATTTGCAGCACATAAGAACTATAAAGTATATCAAATGGATGTTAAATGTGCATTTTTGAATGGTGATCTTGAAGAGGAAGTTTACATTGAACAATTTGATGAATTTTCATTAACAAATGATAAAGATATGGTTTGCAAGTTAAGGAAAGATTTATATGGATTGAAGCAAGCTCCTAGAGCTTGGTATGCTAGATTGGACAAATATCTTTTGAATCTTGGTTACACTAAAGGTAATGCTGGCAGCAACTTATATTTCAAAGTGACTAATGAAGACATTTTGGTTATTGAATTTTTTGTTGATGGCATCATCTTTGGAGGAGAAGATGGATTGTGTAAAAACATTTTTAATAAGATGCAGGAAGAATTTGAAATGTCTATGCAGATTTCACAAAATGATAGATGTATATTCTTATGTCAATCAAATTACTTCAAGGAATTACTGAAGAAATTTGGTATGGAAAACTCTAAACCGATAAGTACTCCCATGAATACAACTGATAAACTATCATTGAAGGATGATTCAACTCCCGTTAATCCAACAAGATACAAATCTATGATTGGAGGTTTACTATATTTGACACAAATAAGACCTGATATAATCAATGCAGTGTGTATTGTTTCAATATTTCAGAGTAATCCTTGAGAAAATCATGAATTAGCAGTGAAAAGGATTTTCCGGTATCTACAAGGCACAACAAATCTTAGTTTATGGTATCCTAAAGATGAAAATTTTGATTTATGTGCATACATCGATGCTAATTAGGTAGGAGATGTAGATGACAAAAAGAGCACCATCAGTGGGGCATTCTTTCTTGGTAGCATATCTATTTCATGGTTGAGCAAGAAATAGAGTTGTACATCATTATCAACAACAGAATCAGAATATGTTGCGGCAACAACTAATTGTACTCAGGTATTATGTATTAAGAAAATGTTGAAGGACATAAAGGTAAAATGCAAAGAACCTATAATCATCTATTGTGACAATTCAATAGCAATTGATATATTTAAGAATCCCGTATTTCACTCTAAAACTAAACATGTTTCTATCAAATACAATTTTTTGAAAGAGAATGTTGAAGTAGGAAATCGGAAATCATCAAAGCAAGTAAAAATATTAATCATTAGCTCAATCACAAAAGCAAATTGCCATGATCAATCCTAACACACTCAATAGAGACATGAAAATTGAAACATTCAAAACTAAATAGTATGCAAACCAAACGTAGATATGAATGCTTCCTTCATGCGGCTCCATTGTTCTTCTTTCCTCTCCAAATAGCCTTTGTTTGTGGATCTCACCTTCAAGTGCATACACATGAGATGAAAGCAAATAGACAAGATTATGGCACAAGAGTACTCGAAATGTGATTTGACAAAGTGATTAGAAATTTAATAATCTAATTAGGGATTTTGTTGAAGAAATTCATCCAATTTATAGAGAAATTGGAGAGATGGATCAAATTAGCATGATTCAATTCAAATAGAAATTGTAAATCAAAAATGTCAATTATGACAATTTATGACAAATTATGCACTTTCTATGCAAAATTTGATTGATTGATAATTCATGACAATTTATGACAAATTTCTATGTCAAGAATTCATTGATTGTCAATTATGACAAATTATGACAAATTTCTATGTCATTCCCATGAAATTAGGAGAAAAATGGGAGAGAATTGAAATTAGGAATTAGAAAATTAGAAAAAGAGGAAATTAGGAAATTAAGATAAATTAGGTGAATTAATTAATAATTTGTCATTTATTAATTAATTCACAAAAAGAGGAATAATTAGCCAATTAAATAAACATTTAATTGCAATGAGAAGACTTAGGATAAATAAATAATTTATTAATCCTAAAGGGAGAAATGACAAGCAAGGTTAAATGATTAAATCACGAAACCCTAGAAGATGAATTAGCAATGCAAAGATGACAATTAGGTCTTGATGAAAGATAATTGACTCGATCATGATTCGGATTAACAAAGGACCAATGTGATAAATGATTTGATTGATAAATGCGCCAATTGATGAGGAACAATGACAAATTGATCCAAATTGACATAATTGAGACAAACAACAATTGATGACAAATCGATCGCAAAATGACAAGATTGACAAGAGGACAAGAATCGATGACAAAATAAATTGCAAGATGACAAGATTGAAAATGACCACGATCGATGACAAATCGATCGCAAAATGACAAGATTGACATGACAACGATCGATGACAAATCGATCGCCAGATGATAAGATTGATAAGAGGACAAAAACCCTAATTAGGATTGACGATGTCCAAAATAATGACAAATGAGCACTCACATTGATGTGACAGGATAAAATCGATCAAAATCATGACTAGATAGTGTTCTCAACAAGACCAAATTTGAGAGCGAGATGAATGAAGAATGTAGAAGAAGGACTCGATGCTTGCAAATGATAAAAACCAAGTGCGTGACATAGGAGAAATGTTAATGCGATGCAAAAACCTAAAATGAGGCAATGCGCAAATGTTAAAGTATGACTCCGCAAGCGTTGACCATTTTTAGGTGTCTACATTTTGCCCCTCTTTGAGACAATGCAATTTTAAGTGTTGTTTCAAAGAATGATGATGAAAATTCCCCAGACAATGACAATGGCATATGCATGCCCCCTCGAGGAATTGGCCGGAAACATGCGGAAAATAGGCCAATTGATCGATAAAAAATGATAGGATCGAACGGACTGACAATCGGATACTGGATGCATGAAGGAAAAGCAATTTAAGGTGCACAAGACCGTGACCAACATAAGATGGAGAGGGTGCGCGTCCATCTATGCACTGACAAAGATCTATAAATGAGACCAAGAGAGGGAAAATTGCTCATTTGCACTAGCCCAAGAGGAGAATTTGTTGCTCTGGAAAAGGACACTTGTAGAGAAATGGTGAACATTCCAATGGCAGATCACCTCAGAGAATGTGTATGCACGTATAGATGACCGGACAACGCAGGAGCAGCGGTATGTATCTCAAAAACCCATATTTTCAATTTCATTAAGTTTGATTGCTTGCGGGACATTACGAGGCCCACAGGGAATGCAGAAAATGACTTTTGCGCTTGTGTAGGGCGAATCATGTGCTTGTGTGAGGTCTTCTGCGCTTGTGTAGGGTACACAGGTGCAGGTTACATGACACAAGCGCAGGTTCCTTGACACAGGCATAGTTGTGCAATGGGAACTCAATTTTGGTCCAAAACGACATGCAAATGATCCAGAAAGGGGGGAT
Organism: Cryptomeria japonica; assembly: GCF_030272615.1. Taxonomy (NCBI): domain Eukaryota; kingdom Viridiplantae; phylum Streptophyta; class Pinopsida; order Cupressales; family Cupressaceae; genus Cryptomeria; species Cryptomeria japonica. The sequence continues at coordinate 43,786,668 of NC_081406.1, read as the reverse complement.
AAGGGTAGGATACGTCAAATTAGATGAAAAACACCCTGATTTGGACATGAAAATGAGGAAATGCAACCCGTAGGAGCAAACCCTAAAACTGACAAAAGATGCCCCTATTGTGATGCAGAGTCGACAATATCCATTGATCACACGGGAGAACCGACCTGACTGCTTCATGCTATGACATAGACTCAAGAGCATGGATAGAGATACATTAGCAGGACTAGGGATATACTATGTCACATTCATGCCCGAGATTAGGGCAAACACAGGACTGCTTACCGCATTGGCAGAGTGATGGCATTCGGAGCCTTCCTCCTTCCATCTGGCGACTGGAGAGGCGACTGTGACACTAGAGGACGTATGGCGTATCCTCCGCATTCTGATTCATGGAGAGATAATAGAGTATGACCCAGTAACAGGGAGAGACGCGTTGTGTAGATTATTTGAGTGTGACGCAGAGGATTTGGACATCGTAGAGAGGGAGATTGGCTGGGAGACCATGGCATCGAAGTATGATCGACGATATGTGGTGATAGCCGTGGTGATAGCATGTCTACTAGCAGGAGACAGAAGAGGACATGGATTCCCTATTGGATGGGGAAGAGTGCTAGAGCAGATGGTGACAGAGGGGACGGTGTATGCATGGGGACCATGTGTACTGGCTATGCTATATTTTCAGCTGCATCAGATAGCGTATCAGGGAGTGCAGACTTTGAGCTGTGGAGTCACATTGCTATAGGTATGGGCATTTGAGCACATAGCCATATGTCGACCGATTGCCGAGAGACAGGTAGTACCACACCTACCATATGTGTACTGCTATGGGGGAGCACTGAGATAGGGTCCTTTTGGATACATACTATATTGGCAACATGAGCTAGACCAACTAAGAGAGTTCATATGGAGGCCATATCGTGATTGTCCGAGATGGTCAGATGATAGTGATGAGCTTTTGTATTGCAGACAGAAGAGGTACTTGATTGGGCGACCAGTGAATTGCCAGAGAGTAATTGAGATGTACCTGCCAGAGAGAGTCAGACGACAGTTTGGAGAGAGGCAAGATGTACCTAGGAGGACTGCACACTTTGCCCAATCTCACAGAGAGATGAGTCAGTGGGGGAGTATGATTCAGCCACACATAGCATATGCTAACTTCTCACATCTATAGCAGAGACAGTGGGATTGGAGATCAGATGTGGTCGACGCCGGGATGACAGAGGAGTATGAGAGATGGTTTGCATGACTACGGCTAGTGCCATTGATAGATCCGGATATTCCAGTATCGAGTGACAGGAGGACTTCCCACTCACAGGAGAGGAGGAGGGAGATGATGAGGATGAGGAGGATGATGGCGGGGATGAGGATGAGGGGGATGATGAGGACGGAGATGAGGATGATGGGGATGACGAGGACGGAGATGAGGATGGGGGTGATGAGCAGGAGGCATTGCAGGATATACTCATAGAGCCGAAGATAGCTAGGACAGAGGAGATGGAGATGTGTAGGGCTATCATAGCGAGTCAGCAGGATCACATTGCGACATTAGAGAGACAGCAAGATCAGTTCAAAGCAGAGATAGCCAGACTCACAATGGCTCGAGATGCAACAATTGCTCAGGCACAGCGAGAGGAACAGAGAGTCACTGAGTACATTGGGTTGATCTGGGATGCCAGTGCACGGGAGATGGCATAGATGCTGGTAGAGACCGGAGAGGAGATACGCCATTGGAGGACACTATATGAGGGTGTCGTTCCACCAGAGTAGAGAGTAGCATCATATCGGACATGATCAAGGAGAGAGAGTAGGGCACGCTCTTGAAGGTCATTGAGCAGCATGGGAGTGAGTGGACCTATGAGACCACCATAGCCAGGACTAGGAGGGACATCATCCGCAAGACCTTGCAAGGATGAGGAGAACAGAGGGAGCACCCAGTGACAAAGGCACGTTCTCCTTAGGACAGACAGTGGACATTATGTAGTTTGACATTTTGTAGTCAGCCTGCAGGCCATACTTAGGACAGACAGTCCAATTTTGTACTCCAATATTATGATGATATATGATATGATATGCATCGATATGATGAGATGCAATGTGTTATGACATATGCTATTTTCCATGTATGGATGACTTATGCACTGTTTATGTACCATTGTGGAACATGTATGAATGTATATTTTTTTGTTTTATGTGTTTTTGATGCATTGATAATATGAAATGGATAAAATGCTTGATATGATGTTTGATGTAATGCAAATGTACTAACCAAATGGATGCAAGATGCAGCATATCAGAGCACTAAACTGAATTGACTTATCCGAACTGACGGAAGAAATGTTAGTAAGAAGAACTGAGACAAAGGACAGTTAGAGATGAAGAACAAACTTGCTTTCAGTAATGCACTGTGTAGGTGAGAACCTTTATTGTAATGTAGCAAAATGGATGCGTAGCATCATGGCATTGAAGGCCAGAGCTGAAATGCAACCCTTTTTGCAAAAGACAGACACATTGCAGACAAACAGCAATCATAACAAAAAAGAAAAGGGTCCATGAACCATCCCGGTCACTCTAAATCACTCAGTGACATCATCGAGCAACATAGGAACATGACCGAAGCCAAAAATAAATCAGTAAAAAGATAAGATGCACAAATTCCAACAAATCAAACAAACATCTTGATCTTCATTGTCAAAAGTTGAAAGTGTTGATAGGATGATCATGTTGTCTGGTTTCAGGGAATGCGGTACCCCATCTAAGACAGGACACAGTCTGGTTTCGAGTATACCACACCCTGTATAAGACCCATGATAGTGTGCCAAGGACAAATGATAATGTTGATGCTGATGTTCGATTGATAAGACAATTTTGATCAGTTTGAATGTCTAGTTTGATTGAAAAAGTTCATTTATGAATGCTTGATTTCATTAAAGCATAGTGTGTGATTGCGTGTCGTTGGAGGGATGCTCAGTGATTTGTCTTATGCACAAAAAGGGATCCTTTATTAACAAAATGCTTGTTTTTTTTGGATTTTAATGTTTTGAAATGTTTTTGTGTTCATTTTTTCAGGACTTTATGTGACTTTTTAGGGATTTTTTCAGGACATTATTCAATTTTTTTGGATTATTTCAGGACATTTTTTGAATTTTTTTTTTATGATTTTTTTTTTTCAGGACATTTTTCAATTTTTTTGGATTTATTTCAAGACATTTTTCAATTTTTTTTTAATTTTGCCCCCAATGTCTAGCAAGGCAAGGAATATGATAGGTGAATAAATAGGCTTTCTGAAATGTTGGTGGATAGAGGGAAGACAAAGGCCTTTTATTATGGAGACAATATGGATGCAATTTCCAAGGGCTATGGCGTGATGGGACAAGAGACTGGATATGACAATGTAAAGCAGTGACATGGCATGAGGGACATGTCAAGAGGCTTTTGAAACTATGTTTTTAATTTTGCATCCTTATGTCAGATCAAGATCAAGGAATGAAAAAGAGTGTATGGATAGTGATAAGAAATGGATAGGATAAGCAGGACCAAGAATGGATAAGGGACATGGACTGAAGGTTGGGATAGGCTAAGGGATAGTGGCAGAAAGTTGCAATAAGCTATGGAATATGGATGAAAGGTTGTAATAAGAAAATGGATAAATGACCAAAAGCTATGATAGACTAAAAGCTGCAAACAAGATGCATGATGCTCATGATGATCCTCAGCCTTGTCAAGATCAAAGGTGGAAAGAGGAAATGGATATGAGGGATGATAGGACAAGGAAGGGTAATAGGACATGAAGGAGTATGACATGGTATGATAGGATAATGAAGGGCAATAGGATATGAAGGAGTATGACATGGTATGATAGGATAATGAAGGGCAATAGGATATGAAGGAGTATGACATGGGTTCGATAGGATAATGGAACAATGAAGGGCAAAAGGATATTATAGGATAAAACCTGCCCCCAAGTGTGGTGTGCAAGAAGTTCATAAATTATGCATGATGCCTGTTTGCCAGTTTTCATCACGGTACTTGCCCAAGGCGCCTGTTTGCCAGGTTTTCACCAATGGACGAATTATTTTTGCTTTACTTTTTTCTTCTTTTTCTTTTTTTTTTTTTTTCTTTTTTGTATTTTGACTTTTTCAATAGAAGATGGACACATGATAGGGGATGGAAAAAGGACTCAAGCATCTTTTTGTTTGGATAGTAGCCTTGAAAAAAAATGGATCATGACCATTAAAAGTATGCTCAAAGACGTTGGTAGGATATGGACATGGAATATGAGATGAAACTAAGGCAAGGATTTATGCAAAGGATTGGACCAAAGGGATGGAAGGATGGAAAATATGAATTGGATAATGGATAGGGTATTGGAAGAATTGTGCTTGAGTGGATAGAAATGCTGGCAAGACCGACATTGGCACACACCTTGAGGGGTGATGGACTGATGGAGGAAAAATGGATTTCAGATTGTGAGATTTGGATGGAGGAATAGCTTGGGATTTTGGGACATAAGGGCCCAAAATGGAAGAAGGAGGTGATGGAGGAACAAATTTGAGAGGTTTGGATGGAGGAATAGCAATTTTGGATGCCAAGTTGGATTTTTCTTTTTGTGCTTCAAGAAGCTGCTTAGGGATCCACATGGTTTTTGATTTTTCATGCTTTTGTGGTTCCTTGGAGTGCATTGCTTGCACAAGGGATTTAGGAACCCATATATATTTTGACTTTGCTTTATTTTGCTTAGTGGGCCTTTGTGGCCTTTTGGATATATTTTTTTCTTTATAGATCATATTGTTCTTTGTTTTGACATGTCGATTATATTGGACATGTTGATCCTTGAATACATGTAGATTGCTAGACTTATGACATTTATACTTGGCATCCAAATTGCTTGGAGGGGGAAAGGAATGCATGGATGGATAGGAATGAAGTGGAGTTCTTTTGGATGACTGGAAGGTTCTCAAAGATGTGTGCCTTTTCTGACCTTGCATAGAGGACAAAGGGATATAAGGACCGAAGATGGATGGAAGGTGTGATGGGGAAGGGATATGTTTGGATTTTGAAGGAGGGATACCAACGTCTTGAGAGTGAGTTGTGTAGACATGACCCTTAAGATCTTCTTTGATATGGAGGGATTCTTGCTTATGAAGATCTACTCCTCTGCCTTTATGAATATCTTGACTTGTAGGATACTCTTTTCTTTGGGAAGAAGACACGAGTCCATTATGAGGTGGATATGATATGAGAGAAATAATGAGATCTTGAAGTGGATCGGATTGCACCAAAGTGGAAGAACCCATTATGCATGTTGAGGGTTCATGAACATCTTGCACTAACATGTTAGGATCATGAGTGGGATTAGGATCATGAGGGGGACTAGGATTGTGTAGTGGACATGGTTCAATGACAGGCTCTTCAAGAGATGGAATGGGAAAAATAATGGGATCATCAAAAGAAATGAGATCTTGGAGTGGATATGCTGGATTAGGATGTGGAGATGGAGGAACAAGAGGATCTTGTGGAGGATTTAAAGGAATAATTTGATCTTGACAAGGAGGAAGATCATTGGAATCCTCTTTAAAGGTTCTTTGCTCTTGACTTTCAATGGGATCATCATAAAGGATGGAAGGGATATCTTGATCTTTCTTAGGAAGTGGAATGTCAATGGGATTTGAAAGGACATTTTGTTCATGAAATGGAAGGGGATCGTTTGGGATTGGATGGACTGGGATATCTTGATCTTGCTTAGGGAATGGAGTGTCAATAGGACTCTGGATAGGATGGACAAGAATAAGGGAATCATCATGAGTTTCTGGGAATATGGGGTCTTGGTCAACAATTGGATGGGATGATAAGGTTTCGAGATCTTGATCTTGATTTTCTTTAGGACTCATTTCTTCATGCTCTAAATTATCCTCTTGACATGGGGTTGGACTTTGGATATGCATGGAGGATTCTGACAAGGAATCAATGTTTTGGCATGAAGGAAATGCACTTTGAACGTTTGTGATGGATTCTGGCAAGGAATCATTGCTTGAACATGAGGAAGAGAGACTTTGAATGGGGTCCTCTAAAATAGGTTAGAATCTAGCAACTCTTGAATTTTCCTTGTCGTCTCCTCAGTTTGTTGTGGTGTGAGTTTGTATGCAGTCTTTTTAGGAAATGTAGCCCCTGGGATTAAGTCAATACAGTGACTGATCTCTCTCATTGGCGGAAAACTCCTTGGCACTCCATCTGCAACTATTCCTTTATATCTAGCAATGATCTCCTTCACTTCTGGACTAAGATCCTTTTCCCTCCCTTCTACCCTGTCATCTGCAGTAGGATTCTCCTTTGAGATTGGTATTGGAAGCAACGCAAAATATATCCCTTCCTCGATCTTTATCTCCTTGAGGAATGGTTTGCCTTCCACCATCATCACTTTGGACTCAGTTTCTTTATGTTCTTCATTGTTTTCAATCAGGGGTAGTAGCTCTATGACCTTGCCATTCTTTGTGATTGAGTAGGTATTCCTAAAACCATCATGGTGTGCTTTGAGGTAATACTACCATGGCCTTCCACACAAGAGGTGACAAGCATCCATGTTAACATCAAACAAAATCTTATCCTTATATTCACCTATTTGGAATTCCACCCATGACTACTCCTCTACAAGTGTTTGTTGCCCCTTTGTGACCCAAGACACCTTATAGGGGTAAGGATGGGGTATCCTCCTCAATTTCAACTTCTCTACCATTTCTATTGACACAAAATTCTCAATAGACCCTGAGTCAATCAAAACTTTACAAACCTTTCCTCCTAATTGGCAAGTGGTGTGGAAGATAGACTTCCTCTGAGGTGGATCCATAGGTGTTGGTACCTTAAAGAGGGTTCTTCTTAACATTAATTCCTCTCCTATCTCTGGATAACCATGCAAATCAAGTTTACTTCCACCTTGATAATTTGATTCTTGGGTTAGGTTGGTTCTCCTTTCTCCTTGGGAACTAGACCCCATCTTCTCTGGGCTTCTACTAGAAATGTGTCCCTCTTGGTTGCAATTAAAACACTTTATTGGTCCTGCTCTTCTTCCTGATGATCTACCTCTGAAATTAGGCCTTCTCCCTTTGAAGTTGCCTTTATTGTTACTATCATTTCTTGAGGGGTCTTGACTTCTCTCTCCTTGGAATTCAAAATTTGATCCTCTTCCTCTGAAGTTGCCCCTTCCTCTTGATTTCTTACCCCTTCCTCTACTCCTCTACTCTTGCCTTCTTTTAAGCTTCTCCTCCACCTTCAATACTAGTTGATAGCATTTATAAATAGTGTCAGGGCACAAGAGGTTCAACTCTTCTTGTATGTTCCACCTTAGGCCGTTTAGATACCTTGCCACTCTTTCAATTTCATCTTCAATCTTCTTGGACTTTATACTCAATTTCTAAAATTCTTCAGTGTAGGCACACACATCCATCTCTTTCTGTCTGATATTCTGCCTTCTCTTATGCAATTGGACCTCATAGTCCTCAGGTACATATGCTCCCTTGATCTCTGCAATCATCTTCTTCCAAGAGGTGATCATTCCTCTTGCCTCCTTTACTCTTTCCCCTTGCACAAAATTCCACCATGTCAAGGATGCTCCCTGCATTTTTGACTTGGCAATCTTCACCTTCTGATTGTCAGCAATGTCTTCACAATCAAAGAAATTGTTCAAGGACTCTATCTAGTCCATCACTCCATCAGATCCATCTTCCCACTAAAAATAGGGAGATTTGATTTCTAGTCCATGGTTCTCCTCTCCACAGACTTCAAGGCATTGAATAGGTACCTATGCTCTATAGGAACTTCCTCTTCTTCCTTCCCTTGTGGGTTCTCCTCTTCTTCTCCCACTTCCTCTGGGCCATCAGGTCCTCCTCTTTCTAGTCTGCCCTCCAATTTTTCTATCTACTTTCTAAGCCGATCATTCTCTTCTCTGTTTTTGTGCACCATCCTTGCAAGTTCCACATTTTTCACCTTTGGAGGCATTCTTCTAGCCTCACCCTCTAATTCTTTTGCTGACATGTACTATTCTCCTTCCCAAAAGGATTTATCCTACGCTCTGATACCAATTTGATGCAGAGCCCTAGTATAGGTATAGAGTAGGTTCCCCTAATCCAAGGACCAACCAAGGACTCTAGCAAAATGCAAAAGACTTTAAGGTGTTAAGAAGGGTCAATTTGACAAGTCCCGCATCCTTTCCTTCCTAAATGCTTCCTCACAAGGTCACTTCCATTGAGTGCTTCACAAGGTCTTCTAGTGATTCTTAGGGACTCTATAGCCCAACAAGGTTAGGTCCTCTCTCCATTTGATCAGCGCCTATCTAGTGTTTTTAGATAGCTATTGCAATGAGGCCTACTAATCCTAGTAGCCCTGCCAGACCAGTTTTCCATAATTAACTCCTTATTTGTCCAAAGGACCTGGACAAATAATTCTAGATTTGGACGCCCTTTAATGAGTTACAAAACATATCTAAAGGGTTCCAACAGTTTAAGAAGACAAAGGTCCAGACCCTATCTTGGTTAGGAGACCTAATAACCCCAATTAAGCATGTTTTACAAAGGAGATGGTAGACACAAGCCCTATCTTGTCAAACCAACACAAGAAAAACTTTTAGGACATGATAAATATACTAATTCCTAAGTTTTAGATGATGATCAGACCCCTAACACCTGATGTAGAACTTATTTGCTTGCACTTGCACGGTGGCCACATGGAGTTGCCCACCTTAATGCATCAAACCCTTGCCTCCAACCAGTCCTAACCTGCAAAAAGATTTCAAAACCTTAAAATAAATTGGCCATACTTTCATCTCCTTCAAATCCATGGACCACCAATGAAGGGTCAGCAAGATGAGGCCATTTCTTTGTGAAACCCTAGGTAAAACTGTCAAATCTAGATCACTTCCAGAAAATTGCAGGTTTCTCCCTTGACTTGGCAAATTAGGACCTCACACTTGATGCATGTGAAAGTTAATTGGCCACTCTAACACATCCCACTATTTTCCTAATTCCAAAATGTTCGTACAGTACGATAACTCGCTCAGAATGACAAAATTGCAGGAAATTCACATAATTTTATTGCTTCAATGATGCCAATTGTTTAGAACACTCTTCGCCTCTCTCAATGATGATTGGGAATGAAATTTTTTACCTTACTCAATGGTTATCAACCACCTTTTGAATTTTTGTGACAGCTCGAAAGAAGTTGCTCTTTGCAACCAAAAGTTGTCATGGTTTAGCAACTTTGACACATGTTAAGTTCATAGACCTAAAGTTGTTCCAACATGTCTTAAACCTTCCTAAGACACCTCCAACACATAAACACCTAGAAAATACTCAACTAAATACCCCTAGGCCCATATGCCCATGGTGGATTATCAACTTTCCAAATCCATGTCATTGGGTAACAAAGGGGTTTATTACAAAAATCAAACAAACTAAACTATCCTATTACATATATTGAGAGATTGCATTCTTATGCATGTGTGACCTTTAGGCCTTCATTTTCCTAATTATTTTATTCATGAGGTGCCCCTGCACCACAAGGTGAGGCTTCTTTTGTTATCCCATAGGGAAAAAGAATCAATCAAAAGGGTCATGAGGGATAAGAAGAAAAACAAAGATAATTCTTCCTCTCTTTACCCCGCACCAAGATCAAGGTGCAGGGCACCATAGTGTGGGATAAGAAGTTACAAAGTGCAATTGTTATTTTTCTTATCCCACAAGGGTAAACTTCAGCGAACAAACATTGTGTGGGATAAGAATGGTAAAGTGTTGTGACAACATTGTTTGGCATCCCCAATGGGACTGTTCAACTTTTAGTTCATAGATGACCATTTGGGGTACAAAATCTTACTCATCGATCATATCTTTACTGATCTTGGTGTGTGGATCGGCAACTTAGCCTTTGGAGGTAGCAAATCACATTCTTGGTGACTCTCTATGATAAATCTACTAGTTAAGAAGTTTTAGTGCTGAAAGAATTGAATATCTGGTGTGCTCTTCAGTATCTTGCCTTTGGAGGCAGTTACATTCAACACTTGGCGACTCTAAGGATCAAATCCAGGCTCTTGTTCAAGACCAACTGCCTTCTCACATCAAGTTTCAATAGGGGTATCTTCTAGAGGTATTTTTATTTGATAGTATGAACTTTCAGATTCTAGAAGAAGAGAGAGTAGCAAAAAATTATGGTTGTTCCTAGAGTACATTCTTTTGTCACCTTTAATGGTGGCAACCCTTTAGCTCTTACCCAAAAGAATGACATCCTAGTATTAGCCTTAAAGAATATCCCTTTCTTTACTAGTGAAACCTTTGTTACCCCTAATGAGCATATCAAGGATGTAGCAGTCATCTGCTCTGTTTTTTACATCACAAAGGACAATGTTGCAATGAGGCTTCTTACCTCCTCCCTCAAGGAAAAAGCCCTACAGTGGTATAGGGGTCTACCCTCTGGTTTAATCCAAAGATGGGATGATTTGGGGGAAATATTATGCAAGGGCTTTGAGGACAAGAGTGACCCCTTGTCACTAGTTGAACAACTAACAACCATAAAAAGAGCACCCCATGAGTTTATGGCAGACTTTAACTACAGGTTCCAAAAGACTTGTGATAGAATCCCTTCTTTGGTCAAACCATCCTCCAATTGTGAATTTCTCTACATCCTCAAGGCTCTAAACAATGAAATAGTTGTAATGATATGGTCATTTGGGGGGGGGGGGGATAACTTATGAGGGGCTTATGACACTACCATCAAGGCAGAAAATTGTTTGATTCAAGTAGGAAAGCTTCCTCCTAGACCTCTGATGTTGGTATTTTGGATATGTTGATATGGTTTTGTCATTGATGTCAACATGTATCAACTCTAACACTTGGAGAATTGGCAATGTTCATCGGCAAGCAAGTGACTTATGCACAGTCACCAGTATCTGGTTCACTGGCAGAATATATTGTTCACAAGGCACTTGGAATGACATGGAAAATATTTGGTTATGTTGAAGACATTGTTTGCACACTTTGTCTTGGAGATTTGTTCATTGGTATATTCGTGTCTGCATATTTTTTATTACAGACAAATAGGTCCAAGATACACACTGGCATGCTTATCTATTCCAGATCAGCATGACATGCTATGGAGATGATTTATTAATGTTGTAAATGCATTAAGTCGACATGTTGAATCGGATATTGCATCAGTTATTGTTTTACTTGTAAATTGTTTTATTGTAATATCTTTTTGTGAGCCGACCTACTCAATTTGTCTTAGGTTATGGTATAAATGTAAGATCTCATTTGTGAGATCAACAGGCAAGTGTGAAGAGGATTGTAATTCAATAAATGCGAGAATAAGCAGAGCTATACATGCAGACATCATTTGAAGGTTGAAGGAAGGTTTTGTGAAGACATATCAGAACTGAACTGGTACTGAATCTAGCATATGAAGATGTTATTTTGAGTAGTACATCATTATTGGATATTACTATCCAATTGTAGTCAGTGTGACTCCTATTTGTGTTTGAGCAGTGAGCTCTAGGCGCTTGGCCTTTCTGCATGTGCAGACCCCCTATTGTATACACATACTATCTGCAGTAGTATCATTTGATTGTGGGTAAGGTTTCCCATCGTGTTTTTTCCCCTTACAGGGTTTCCACCTACAAATATTGGTGTTATGTGTTGTGGATGTCATTGTTTTTCTATTTCATGCATTAATCTTTACCGGTATTGTAATTAACTGATAAACTGTCTACCGGTATAAATTTTGGTTTACCGGTATTGAGCATTTAGTTTGGTTAAGTAAATTTTGGTTTGAATTTATTAGAAAATTGATTCACCCCCCCCCCCTCAGTTGTCTCTGAGACCTAACAATTGGTATCAGAGCCTAGTCCTCTTTTTGTAGAAGTTTAACAGCTTGAGGAGATCCAATGTCTTCTAACTATTTTAGGAAGGACAGTTCTAAACTTGATGGAACCAACTATGGCATATGGAAGATCAGGATGGAGACACAATTGAATTGCATTGGAAAGGACATCTCGAAAGTTACAAAGAATGGTTATACTGCTCCTACTCTCGGTCAGCCTAATCCACCAACCTTAGGAAAAGATGAGGAAAATGATTGCAAAGCAAGAGAAGCACTTTTGAGTGCATTATCAGATCAGAAAATCATGGGATTATCAGATAGATCTAGTGCTAAAGCTATTTAGGACCATTTAGAAATATTGAATGAAGGAGATTCCATAGTCAAAATTGCAAAACTTGAAAGCTTTCGGGTTAGGTATGAAAATCTGAAAATGGAAGAAGATGAAAGAATTTCTGCTTTTATGGAAAGAGTAAATGAAATTGTTTTGGGTATTAAATATTGTGGAGGAATCTTAAGTGAAGATGAAATTATTTCAAAAGTTTTAAGAGGATTACCACCGGCATACAAGCCTAACCCTGAATATCATACAAGCCTAACCCTGAATATCAAAGATACAGATTTAAGAAGAATAAAGACAAATCTTGTTATCTTGTTGATGAAGGAGTCACTGATGATTCTGATGAGGATCTGGCAGACAATGGATGGGTCTTTGTTGCTATAACAGAAGATCAACTGGCACCTACTATTCAACCGGTAGAGCAGGCCCTGGCAGCTAAAGTTGAAGTTAAGGATGAATGGATCATTGATTCAGGATGCTCACATCATATGACTGGTGATAAAAATAAATTATTGACTTTTCAGGAATATAATGGAGGTCTAGTAAGATTTGGAGACGATAAAGCTTGTTTGATCAAAGTAAAAGGTACTATATCTCTTGATGGTAAGCATAATACTGACAATATTTACTATGTTGAAGGATTGAAGCATAATCTTTTAAGTGTTGGTCAGTTAGTTGAAAAAGGATTTCAGTTACAATTCAAGAATGGTAAATGCAAAATTATGAACATAACTGGTTTTGAAATTGCAACTGGTAGTCAAACTAGAGGTAATACTTTTCATTTGAATAACAGTGAAAAGACATGCTTGATTGCACATATTGATGAAATTTGGCTATGGAATAAGAGACTTTGTCATGTAAATTTTGATTGCATTGTGAAAATCAGTACAACTAAAGTAGTTAGAGATTTACCTAAGATTGTTAAGCCCCACAATCTAGTATGTAAGGAATGTCAATTTGGAAAACAAGTTAGAGAATCTTTTAAAAGTATTCCAAAAAAATTCAATAATGCTCTTGACTTAATTCATACTGATTTATGTGGTCCAGCTAGAACTAAAAGCTTACAAGGTGATAGATATTTTATGCTAATCACTGATGACTATTCTAGAATGTGTTGGGTTACTTTTCTTAGAGAAAAATCAGAAGCACTTGGGAAATTCAAACTATTCAAGGCAATGGTAGACAATGAAACTGGTAAGAAAATCAATTGTCTAAGATCAGATCAAGGAGGTGAATTTACATCTAAGAGATTTAATACATTCTGTGAAGTAAATGGAATCAGAAGACAGTTATCAGCACCCTAGACACCACAACAGAATGGAGTTGTAGAAAGGAAAAATAGAACTATCTTGGATGCAGCTAGAAGTATGTTATCAGAAGCAAATATACCACATGTATAATGGAGAGAGGCAGTAAGCATAACAGTCTACACATTCAACAAAGTTCACATCAAAGGTGAAACTAGTAAGACCCCTCATGAACTATGGTTTGGTATTACTCCTACTCTTAAATATTTCAGAATATTTGGAAGTAAATGCTATATTAGAAGAGATGAGTATATTGGAAAATTTGATCCTAGAAGTGATGAAGGAATATTTCTTGGTTATTCATCTAAGAGAAAGGCATATAGATGTTTTAACAAGAGATTGTAGAAAATTGTTGAGAGTACAAATGTAAAAATTGATGAACAGTTTAGAGGAACTTCAAGGTATGTAGACTCTGAACTGGCAACAAAGATACTAACAAATGAGCCTACATTGAACACACCAGTACAGAATGAAGATCCAGTTACACCGGTATCATCTGAAAATTCCAGAATAACTGAAGAACAGCAGCAAATAAAGACACCCCGGTATGTAAGATTGAACCACTCTGAAGATCAGATAATTGGGAACAAATATCAAGGAGTTATGACAAGAGGAAGACTGGCAAATGAAGAGGTATGTCTTATTTATCAAATTGAACCAACATCAATTAATGAGGCATGTGAAGATAAACACTAGATTAAAGCTATGGAAGAAGAATTAGAACAAATTGAGAAGAATAACACATGGACATTAGTTCCCCGGCCTAAAGACAAAATGTAATTGGAACAAAATGGGTATTCAGAAACAAACTTAATGAAGATGGTAAGGTAATCAGAAATAAATAAAGACTAGTGTGTAAGGGATATTCACAGAAAGAAGGAATTGATTATAATGAAACCTTTGCACCGGTAGGTAGAATTTGTTGGTATTTTGGTATGGTTTTGTCATTGATGTCAACACCTACTAAAACACTAGCACTTTGGAGATCCAGCAGCATTCACTGGCAAGCAAGTAACTATTACATAGTTACTGGTATATGGTACACCGGCAAGATATAATGATCACCGGCACTTGGAATGGCATGGAAGACACATGGTTATGTCGAAGACATCATCTGGACATCTTGTCCTAGAGTTTTGTTCATTGGTATATTCATAGTTGCATATTTTTTGTTACCGGCAAATAGGTCTAGGGTTACACCGGCAGGTTTATCTTTTCCAGATCAGCATGGCAAGCTATGGAGATGATTAATTATTGTTGTAAATGCATTAAGACAACATGTTCAATCGGTTATTGCATCAGATATTATATTGTTTGTAAAATGATTTTATTGTAATATCTTGTAGAGCCGACCTACTAAAATTGGTCTTAGGTTATGGTATAAATGTAAGATCTTATTTGTAAGATCAAGTGTGGAATGTGAAAAGGATTGTGTGAAGGTATATGCGAGATTAAGCAGAGCTATACACACAGACATCATCTGAAGATTGAAGGAGGGTTTTTTGTGGAAGCATATCAGCATTACACCGGTACTGAATCCAGCATATGAAGATGCTATTTTGTGCAGTACATTCTTATTGGATTTAACCATCCAACTGTAGTCAGTGTCACTCCCATTTTGTGATTGAGCAGTGAGCTCTAGGTTGTTGGCCTTTCTGCATGTGCAGACCCCATTTATGTACCCTTACTATCTACAGTAGTATCATTTGATTATGGGTAGGGTTTCCCACCGTGGTTTTTCCCCTTACAGGGTTTCCACGTACAAATACTGGTGTTATGTGTTGTGGATGACTTTGTGTTTATGTTTCATGCACTAATCCTTACTGGTATAGCAATTAACTGTTATAACTGTCTACTGGTATACTTAACTGGTTTATCGGTATTAAGCATTAAGTTGGTTAAATTATTTTGGTTTAAATTTATTTGATAACTGATTCACCATCCCCCCTCTCAGTTATCTTCAGGACCTAAAAGAATTGAGACAGTCAGATTATTCTTAGCTTTTGCAACACACAAGAACTACAAAGTATATCAAATGGATATTAAATGTGCATTTCTGAATGGAGATCTTGAAGAAGAAGTTTATATTGAGCAACCTAATGTATTTTCTTTGACAGATAACAAAGATATGGTTTGCAGGCTAAGGAAAGCTCTGTATGGGTTGAAGCAAGCTCCAAGAGCTTGGTATGCTAGACTAGATAAATATCTTTTGAATATTGGTTTTTTTAAAGGTAATATTGACAGCAACTTATACTATAAAGTGACTAATGATGACATCTTGGTTATAGAAGTTTTTGTTGATGATAAAATCTTTGGAGGAGAAGATCGATTATGTAAAGACTTTTCTATTGAAATGCAGCAAGAATTTGAAATGTCTATGATTGGAGAGATAAAATTATTTTTAGGATTTCAGATTTCATAGACTAATAAAGGTATATTCTTGAGTCAATCTAAGTACTTGAAGGAGTTACTAAAGAAATTTGGCATGGAAAACCCTAAACCGGTAAGCACACCTATGATTACAACTGATAAATTATCACTAAGGGATGAATCTACACCTGTTAATCCGAC
Organism: Cryptomeria japonica; assembly: GCF_030272615.1. Classification (NCBI taxonomy): domain Eukaryota; kingdom Viridiplantae; phylum Streptophyta; class Pinopsida; order Cupressales; family Cupressaceae; genus Cryptomeria; species Cryptomeria japonica. The sequence continues at coordinate 43,770,606 of NC_081406.1, read as the reverse complement.
TAGGTACAAATCTATGATAGGAGGTCTACTGTATTTGATACAAACAAGACCTGATATCATGAATGCAGTATGTATTGTTTCAAGATTTCAGAGTAATCTTAAATAAAATTATGAATCAACAGTAAAAAGGATTTTTCGGTACTTACAAGGCACTACAAATCTTGGCCTATGGTATCCTAGAGATGAAGACTTTGAATTATGTGCATACACAGATGCAAATTGGGCAGGAGATGTAGATGACAGAAAAAGCACCACCGGCGGAGCATTTTTTCTTGGAAGTAGATTAATTTCTTGGTTGAGTAAGAAACAAAGTTGTACATCTTTATCAACAGCAGAATCAGAATATGTTGCAGCAACAACTAACTGTACACAAGTATTATGGCTTAAGAAAATGTTGAAGGACATAAAGGTAAAATGCAAGGAACCTATAACTATCTATTGTGATAATACAACAACAATTGATATATCTAAGAATCTGGTACTACATTCTAAAACTAAACATGTCTCTATCAAACTAAATTTTCTGAAAGAGAATGTTGAAGCAAAAGAAGTAAAACTGGTTTATGTGAATACTAAAGAGAAAATTGCAGATATTTTCACTAAACCTTTGCCTAAGGAAACTTTTGAATATCTCATAGATCAGCTTGGGGTCATACCCCCGCCGGTAGAAACTTAGATAGTTGATGTTTTTCATCAACCGATAGAACTAACAGAAAAATCTTTTACTCTGGCTATGATGAAGAGAGCTACTTCTCAGGGGGAGTAGTTGGTATACTGAATAAGTTGGTATTTTGTATTTGAACCTGTTTTTGTATTGCTTTGGCATTTGATGTCAAAGGGGGAGAGATTGATATGGAAAAACACATGTTACTCCTAGGGGGAGAGACTTTATCCCTTGGGGAGAGATGGTTATTTTGGGAGATATTGATTACTCTCTATACCTGAATTTTGATTTCTGGTTATGATCTCTTTTGGGAGATTGTTGGTTTTTGGTATTTGGCATTTTTGTTTTGGCACTTTGATGGTTTTTTCATCTTGTGTTGCCATCAATGCCAAAGGGGGAGATTTTTGGTATTTTGGATATGTTGATATGGTTTTATCATTGATGTCAACACTTATCAACTCTGGCACTTGGAGAATTGGCAATGCTCACCGACAAGCAAGTGACTTATGCACAGTCACCGGTATCTAGTTCACCAGAGGATATATTATTCACCAGCACTTGGAATGACATGGAAAATATTTGGTTATGTCGAAGACATCGTTTGGACACTTTGTCTTGGAGATTTGTTCATTGGTATAATCATGTCTGCATATTTGTTGTTACCGGCAAATAGGTCCAGGATACACACTGGCAGGCTTATCTATTCCAGATCAGCACGACATGCTATGGAGATGATTTATTAATGTTGTAAATGCATTAAGCCGACATGTTGAATCAGATATTGCATTGGTTATTGTTTTACTTGTAAATTGTTTTATTGTAATATCTTTTTGTGAGCCGACCTACTCAATTGGTCTTAGGTTATGGTATGAATGTAAGATCTCATTTGTGAGATCAACAGGCGAGTGTGAAGAGGATTGTAATTTGGTATATGCAAGAATAAGCAGAGCTATACACACAGACATTATTTGAAGGTTGAAGGAAGGTTTTGTGAAGGCATATCAGAACTGAACCGGTACTGAATCTAGCATATGAAGATGCTATTTTGAGCAATACATCATTATTGGATTTAACTATCCAATTGTAGTCAGTGTGACTCCTATTTGTGTTTGAGCAGTGAGCTCTAGGCGCTTGGCCTTTCTGCATGTGCAAACCCCCTATTGTATACACATACTATTTGCAGTAGTATCATTTGATTGTGGGTAAGGTTTCCCACCGTGGTTTTTCCCCTTACAGGGTTTCCACCTACAAATATTGGTGTTATGTGTTGTGGATGTCATTGTTTTTCTGTTCCATGCATTAATCTTTACCGGTATTGTAATTAACTGATAAACTGTCTACCGGTATAAATTTTGGTTTACCGGTATTGAGCATTTAGTTTGGTTAAGTTAATTTTGGTTTGAATTTATTAGACAACTGATTCACACCCCCCCCCTCTTAGTTGTCTCTGAGACCTAATATCTGATTCCCTTATTCCCAGTGACATCTACAAGTGAAATGCCTATACCTACACTTACCCCTCTACCTTCAGAGATTTAAGAGATTAAGACCCTGGTGCAGGTAATTAACAATGAGTTGGTCTCAATTAGAGGACAACAGTCTCAAAGCAGCATGCCTCATTAATCACAAAATCTAAATTATTAGCAACAAAGACCCAATTTTCAAAGGCAGAGCCAATGGAGTACCCTTAGGCCTTTGAATAGCCTAAACCATACAATTGTAAGTGCCTTAGGAGAGCTTGTTCCTATGTAGTCTAATCATGTAAATCAAGCCACTTGCATAAATGAAGATGCCTCTTAGGATTTAGTGGCATAGGGGGATTTTGTTTTTACAAACTAGCAAGAGGAGGAGATGCCTACTGGGAGGTTATCGCATGAGTTCCAACAGGCTAGTGTTAAAGTGGTCATGAGAGATGTTATTTCTGTAGGACATGACATATCAGATGTTTCTTGCCATGAGCCCGAGGTTGTTGTAGTTTGTCACCAAGAAGAGGGAGGAACATAAATAGAGAGACAATCTAAAGAGTTTGGGTCTTCTTGTGAGCTGTCTCATGAGCTTGAGACATGTGTTGATGAGCTAGATATCAACACATGTGATTATGATGTATGTTGGTTCTCCGTTGTCCCTGAATGTAATGATGTTGAATATGAGGCCTTCATCTAAGGTGAAGATGTCTCTTTTGGCATGAGGGATGAGGTGCTTGAGTTTTAATATTTTACTTGGGACCAACATACCAAGTTTAGTGGTGTTGAGAAACAACAAGTTGACCATGCAGATAGTCTTTTGGTTGCTCAAATTGACAATATACCTGAGCTTCAAAGTTTCCAATTTGATATGTCTAAGGAGACTCCTCATGCAAGGAAACAGTGATGGCAGTGCCCCTCCCCTTGGCCAGTGTGCATTTGATGTGACTCCATGTGCTTCATATGCCTATCTTATGTGGATTCCCAATAGAAGCAAGGTAAATGGTGAGTTTTCTTGTCACCACATCAACATCATGTGTGCTTTGTTGCATGCATGCAGGATACTTAATTTATTGTAGTTGGCTAATGACTGCAACCATGAACTGACGGAGAACAACTCCTTCAAAAGGATCATTTTTTACAAAGGCAAAAGCTTTCATTTTCCTCTTAGTAGCAATATAAATATTAGTTAGTTTTTCTCCATACTTTCCAAGAAGTGCTCGTGCACAGGTCTTGCCTTCCAAAATGACCAAATTTTGATTTTTTTGTTTCAAGTTGTAGGGGCAAAGATTATCCTTTTTGTTTCAGGCCTTGACTCTACACCCAATGGATATCTAAGACTTCTAGTCTTGCCCTAAGTAAGCTCAAGGCCCCCTCTAAGTCACTAGAAATGTTGGAAATTTTTGCACCAACCCTTGCAAAGATCGGTTCAGAAAGTTTAGTATCATATAACACGTCATGTTAGTCGGTGCGGCTAACATGTTGTGTTATCGCACTCAACAGACCTAGTTGCTTCCTTATATTTTGCAGAGCACATAACATGAAGGTTATGTGGGTGTCAATAACACAATATGTTATTGACCCGTGTCTTGCAATAACACCAACATCTCATGTCACCATCTTGTATCGACATCTCCTGTTATTGATTGCATCAAGTTATTTGTGTTGGAATCCAATAACACTGAGAGGGGGGGTGAATCAGTGTTATACCAGAACTCTTAATTTTAGCCTTATTAAAATATGCATACACCAACCACTATACCGATACATACAAAATTGAAAGAAGTAAAGCAACCAATAAGCCAATCACATAAATGAGAACCATAACACACAAAATTATACGTGGAAAACCTCAAAGAGGAAAAACCATAGTGGGATTTGTGACCCACAATATCAATCCACTGGCCATATGAAGAGATATTACAAAATATGAGGGGCCTGCACTTGAAGGAAGGCTTATAGCCTAGAGCACACTGCTAAATCACAAAAGGAGCCTCATTGACTACATAAAAATCCAAACTACAATCCATAGAAAAGTGAACTACTAAAACAACATCTTCTATGCCAAAATACAACTCCGGTTTAAGCTTTGTCTGTTCCAGTCTGAAACCCTAAACCCTTTACCGGAATAACCCTTACATAAATATCCTCACATATATAATCTCTCTGATATATTTTGCATCATATTATATTCGCATATCCATAATCTTCTATTTCATGAATTATATCAAAATGATCTAACCCAACTGACATATATACCCTATACAATTTATCATGCCTTATGTCGGCTTACAAACATATATACAATATCAAATTAAATGTCGGCCAGATAACATAAATGCATAAATATTAAAACCAATTGCCGATGATGGATCCAAGAGATGCCAGCCTCCAATACTGATAACCTTTTATTAAACCATGTCGGCTTGTATTGTCGGTAACCAAAGAAATCCTTCTGTCCTATCGGTGTCGATGCAGGTGTAGTGTAGTGTTTGTGAAGTGTGTGTTGGTACACAACTGAACCAAAACATGAAGTTGAAACACAATACCATATTGCCATCAATGACAACATAGTGAAGCCAACCAATTGAGTTTCAATTGCCAACAATCTCCCCCTTTGGCATTGATGACAACACTCATGTGAAAAATGGTCAAGGTTTCATCTGTCGGTTTTATCCTGCTTGCTCCCCCTGAGCTGAATATTCATAAATGAAAAATAATCCACATTTCCATATCTCCATAACTCCATAACTCCCCCTAATGTGTAAAACTCCTTCTATTTTTCACATCTATACCACTCCCCCTTTGACATCAATGCCATCAAAAATTCTAAAAAGAATGGCAAAGATCTGTTAGTGAACAGATTTTTGCCTTTCTTCTAATTGAATTGATTCAAAACTCTGTCACCTTCTTTGAAAGACAAAAGTTTAGCTAAACAGTTGGGTAAGTGTGACATACACAACTTCCCTTTGAATTTTAGATAGGTACAGCTCCCTCCATTAGTTATTCAGGGAATAATCTAATTAAATTAAACTGGTATGCTTTTAACTTGAAAGCACATAAGGCCGCCTACTTCATTCTTAGATGAGAGGCTACTAGTTTGCAAATATTTCAGGGAAACTATTCTTCAAAATGCTTCAACATGAAAATCAGAGGTGATCGAAATAAAGTTCAAAAACACCGATTCAGCACTTCATAAAAATAGGTAAGAGAAATAAAATCTCTTTTCAAACATATATCCTTTTAAAATCACATAGAAAGGAGTCCCAGATTAATAACAACATCTACCATCAAAAAGGTAATCATAGTCATTTAATTAGATTAATATTTGCAAAGAAATACCACTCCACGGATTCAAAACTCAAAGATTTTCCCTCTCCAAAACGCATATGATCTTTATATATATGTATTTCATGCAACAAGGACACAACAATACAGGTATAAGTTCTTTCCAATTTCAGATTTGAAAAAAACTAATGACTTCCTTCCAATAAAAACAGAACTTCTAAAAATAAAATCTAAGTAACTTATTCTAACCCCTTCTCTATCCATCTTAATCTAATTTATAGTAGCTTTAAAGAACAGAGGAGGTCTCCCTCAAAACCCGACCTCCTCCGAAACAATTATAAAAACCAACAGAGTATTTTAGGGACAGATGTCCCGAAGTCATTGCAAGATTATGAAAAACACATAAAATAAAAATAGAGCATTATCATCATGTCATGCTTCTTCTCCATCATCATCCTCTCCTCCACTTTTCTGGGCATCGTGGGCGGTTGCAAGCTCCTGAATTATAGACTGGCTCAGATTTTTCATGGCATTGATCTTTGCTTTTGCGACTTCTTTGTCCCACCTGTGCTTCACCATTTTATCAACATGCTTAGGTAACTGATCATTACTGATAAATGTCATGGATTCAATTCGGGCGACTTGTGTTATATCTTCGGGAGTGAAATTGCCTTGGGCCTTAACTTTCTCCATGTGTGGCCTAAAAGCCTTTAATGCGTCCTATGTGTTCAGCCCACAAAGTCCTAGTTGTCAATCATGGTCCGGATTAACCACTTTATTGTCATTGACCAAGCTACACTGAAGGTCCTGAAGCTCATAAACAGAAGCCCTGGCATCAAAAATCACAGACTTGAATGTGATTACCCGCCACATTATAGTCTTCTTCAATATGAAGAGTTGACACTCATCAGTTACCAACTTGATTGAGTTTTTTGCTAAAAATTTGGTGGCTCTATACTCTTCTATCTTGGTGAGCATGGGTAAGACATTTTCCCATTTATGCTCTTCTTTTTCCCATGGCACAATCTGATTCTAAATCTCTGCAATTAGGTTTTGCATCTCATCGCATAACTTCCTGGAGCTTGTGATATATTTTTCACCATCTCTAATCACTCCTTCAATCCATTTCTCCACAGCCCCCGCGATGCTTTTGGCCCGCTAAACTTGACTCATCAATTTATTGTTCTCTGGTGTAGTAGGGTCAAAACTGAAGCATGTGATATGGGAAGTGCTCCAAAACAACCTATGTTATCAATGAATTGAGCTAGAATCTTGATATGTTGTTTCAGCTCTCTTTTCTCCTGCCCATCTTTTTCTGACCTGGTGAGCATCTTCTTAGCCGAAACTTGGAAAAGGTGATTATTCAAATCTGTGCTCATGTTCCTGAGCTCCACTTTGGTGACCTCAAAATCCTCTGCATTTACTTCCTTATTTTCATCTTTGGTTTTATAAGAGGCGATTTCAGCAACCCACTTCCCGGTCTTTTCATCAGCATCCAATCTGGCAGTTGTTTTGAACTTCTTTTGTTTGGGACCCTTCTCTGTGTATTTAACCACCATGTCCTAAATTGGGATGGACACTGGAATGAGACTTTGTTTCTTGCTTATTGAAGTGGTTATCCATTTAGGAGTTGCACTTGAACTAGCTATTCCTTCGATCACCTTAGGTGGTGGCATCATGGCTACAGTGACCACATGAGAATCCATGGTGTTGACAATGTTGTTGTCAAGGTCCTTGACTTTGAAAATTTGAGTATCAAGGATTTTGTCTTTTGCCTCTGTGTCTTTGACCTGGTCCATTTTCTTTTGCGCAGCACTCCATGACCTTGTATATCGAGGAGCAGAAAAGTCCAAAGCCAGATTAGGCTTGTGCTTGGTGTGAGATGGCTTCTTATCTTTACCTGCATGAACAGGCATAGAAGTGGGGTTAGAAAAATGTTTTGGGGAACATAGAGCAACCTTACTATCTCTTGCAGGATCAATCTTGATGCCTATTTTCATTTCTCTTCTCTTATTAACCCATTCTGTTGTTCTTTCCAAGACCCTCTTTGTTTTAAGTTGTATGTCATCCTCTTCTTCCACATCCCAATTAATGCAGGACATTTTGGGTTCAACTTGGTCTAGATATCTAGGTTCAAAGATCTCTAGATAATCCCCTTGGATTCCACTTATATCAAGTTTCACCTATAGTGAAACTACCTGTTCCAGAATCATTCTCCTGTTTGCCCTTTTGAACACTTCAAGCTCATCATTGCAATCTTCCCAGAAGTCCTCCAGGTGTGAGATTGGAAGGTGCGGCATCAAACCAAGACTCCGTGATAAACCTTTATTGTCAAAGCCCTTTCTTTCATGATACAGTGGAAAATTGAAATTCTTCAAGGCAGCTCCTATGCTCAAAGCATTTGACATTGAATTGCAAGATAAGATACCCAATTGAATGGGAAAATGATCCTCCCATTTATCTTTGGGTTGAGCCTTCTTAATTACGGTAGCCAACTGCCTATAGATCTTAGCAAGAACAAAACAATCTGAACAAAAACGAGGAAGTTTGAAAGGCTCTTCCTCGAAACCGCCTACTCTTATGTAACAAAAACGAGGAAACTAAACAAAGAAACTACCATATCTTTTCACTAATGCCTGGGCATCTTCAAACATCCTCTTGGTTTTCATGTTCTTTAACTCATAACACAAATCTCCTAGGAAAGTATTATGTACTCTCCTAAAATCTTGCAATGCATTATCTTTTTGTAACATGGGGTAAAAGTCATACACAGAAACCTCTCCCTCAGTGAGTTGCCAAGGTATTCCCACTATCTCTTTAACACATGCCAAGCAATATATCAGATACAAGGACATAAAGAAATTTTTCTTGAAATTCTTCGCCATGCTCAGTTGTTCCCTCATGGAGTCGACAATAAGCTCTGCCCAGTCAAGATACTGCTTTCCTTCCAGCACCAGTTGTACATAATAGTAAATCCAATCATCAAAGTTGTAGGCCTCAACTGAACCTCTAACTCAATGTAACAGTAACATGACATCATGGATGTGGGGAAGCATGTGATTCTTGTTGGGATACTTAGGTAATCTGGAGCCACCCCTCTGAGGAACCTTCAACCAATACTTCGCTATATTATTCTGGTGTCCAGTTTTATCTGTATTGAACTCAGCAATTGATTGGGCAGGAGAAAAATTTGAGAACTGATAATCAGGCAATTTGAAAACAGAGGAAATAACTTCCCTGTTAATTGCGAGGAGGGTTTCACCATTATCTCTCCTGATAGTTTTGGAAATAAGATCATACCTCGCAATACACTCCCTAACTAGTTTTGGGCAAGGGATAGCAGGAGGAAAGGTTGCCGCTTCTACGAGACCACTACTTATAATTTCTAAACCAAATGAACCGTCAATTCCTTTAAACACCCTTTCCTTCAAAACTTCCAAATTTTCTCCTTTTAGGTTTGTATCACTGACTATGGGCTATGTGCAAGCAAGACTGAAAATATTCCCAAAAAGGTGCATAGTGGACTTCATAATTCATAAACAACCCCCCTTATTTTCCCCAACAAATTTTATTACGAGAGAGAAAAGAAGGTAAAAATCACTGGAGAAGATAGGAAACAAAACTCACCTTCACAGTTGAGACCAATCGAACGACTACCAGCAAACAAACCTTCTATCAAAAACTCCGGAGCAATGAAGAACAAGTTTCAGAAATTAATCACTTCATACCTTATAGCAAAAGAAGTGATATGAACTTATTTAGTGCATTAATTCCAAACATCAACTCAAATGTGCTGAGCATTGGGATTGGACATCACATGCATGAATTGAATGCATGGCGGCGTTTTTGGAGTAACTGCCAATTCCCAAAAATGATTACTTGTCTTGAAAAATCAACCAGTTGACATCACCCGAGATATGGTTCAATCTTCATCATACCTAGCAATAAATGCACCACCATGTCTTTTAGTCCATAGGACCCACCTGATTTGAACACGCATGAACAATTCGAACTAACTTCATGAGAGTTCAGGTAGTTCAAAGTGTACACTGGGCCACGAAAATTCTCTTTGAAAAGATTAACTCTGTTAAGTGTCGCTGGTCTTTTGAACCTCATTGAACATGTTGAACACCACTGAACTGTTTGAACTAGGTTCAAAGGGTTCACAGCCTAGAGAAAGAGGATATAACACATCATACGCGACCACAAAAAAGAAATGCTGCAAAACACTTTGAGTGAACGTTAGCATGAAAAACTTTTAAGACACCTTAGAACCTGCGGTACCTAAATGAACATTATGAACTCCCTTCAAAATGGTTCAATGAGTTCATGGGGTTCAAAAAGACCATTAAAACTTGGTGTTATGGATTAAGAGACAATTTACAAACGAATTAAGGATTGAACCAAGGAATTTCTAGAAAGATAAGGACTCAAATAAAATTTTGTAGGGTGACTTACTCTTGCTATGAAGGATGAATGACGAGATAACAAGATCCAAAAAAACCTGTACAATGAATATCCCAAAAATATCTTACCCGGAGCTTAGCAAATTTCAAAATTTCCGGATAAGCCATCTCCAATAGCTCAAGATAGCTATCCCAACTTGTTTTGAATGTGTTGGAAATAGATACAAGTCCACTTAATATATGTGCAAATGACTCTTTCTCATTTACCTCTGTCGGTGTGGGCTTTCCCACTATATCCATACACTCTTTCTTATATACACTGATTGAATCCAACTGGGGACTCACCAAGCCTCTTAGACTTCTAACTCTTCTTATAATTTTGTCTCTTTCCTTCTCAAGAACAGAAATTTGGTTTTCCAAAATCAAAATTTGACCATCAATGGATGTAGTCAATGAAGTTAGTCCATCAAAAGAATTAGCTATATTTGCAATTTTCTCCTGAAGTTCTTTTATCTTCTTATCCACATTAGTTGTATGTATATCAGTGTTACAAAATACCCTATAAATATTTGTACATTGCTTTAGAGAGTTTTCTTTTAGTTTCAGCTTCTCATCAATCTTTTTCTTCTCAAATTCAATCACCTGATCAAATGCAACTCTCTTAGCCTGAGTAAACCTCTCTAATGCTTGCCGGTTTGAAATTTGTTGTAAGGATTGAAAATCCTTTGAAATATGCTCAGTAATTATCTTAAGCTTGCCGAATGGGCTCGCTTCATTATCAATCTTGCACTCTGAGACTAGTCTATGTAAAACAATGATTGATTGATCAATAATCCCTTTATCTGTAGATCCCTCATTCATTAGTTTTTGTTTCGCCATCATCATGAGTTCAATAGGGCTCATCTTTGATATGTTTTTCTTTTCAACCTGTGAGGTGTCAATTGACAAAAATGATGGACCAACTACCGGTTCCCTGCTGGTTTCCCCTTTCTTCTCCTCTGATGATTTAGCCTTTATAACCTCCTCACTTGCACCGGTGGCTTTGCCACTTGGTGCAATCTGTGTAACTGTCAGTTCCTCTGTAAGAACTGTAACCTCAACCTATATATTTCTATCCGAAGGACTGATATCCTCAATATTAGTGATGAGACTAAATAATGGCTCTATTTTGATATATTTTTGTTATAATATTCCTGCCTAGGTCTTGTGATTAGATGATATTTGAATCAGGATACTCTTCTAGTTGATACCTTTTAAGTGTTTCTGGAACTGATTTGTCTGATACTTAAGGTTGTCATATAATGGTTTTTAAATGGTTTATCTATGCAAATATATAAATCAATCTTAAGTGTGGTTTAATTTATGTCATATTAGCATTAGTATATACACATGTTTGTTGTGCACGTTAACATCATGGTGCAGGGTCAGCAAAGGAGAAGGAAAGACTAAGTGACAGTTTAAAGGAGCACTAAGCATGTAGCCACAATGCAGACTCAGTCAAAGAAAAACATCATTAAAGGAGATTGAAACCACTTGACCGGTTCTTCAGCAGAATGATTTATGAGACATTTATGAATGTTCATAGTGGAGCTTAGATCTAGGAAGCAAGTCATGCTATATTTTCTCAGCTGCAGGACAGATGTTGTTCTGTTTTCCTGTGCTGACTTCTTCTTTAGTTTAATAAAACATGTTCGCCTATTCCGTAGGAATGTGGTTGGTCAGTTAGGAATCTATTATAAGTTTCCATATAAATAAAGGGGTCTCTCTCTCCTCTCGGGGACAAAAGAGAATGACCATAGTATTTGTAATACTCAATCTTTTGATACTCATGTATTTTCACAGTCGATTTGGAATAAAGAGATCAATGTGATTTTAAGATTAACAATTGTAATCTAAAAGTTCTGGATATACTCACTCAAGGGGGCCCACTTGGTGAGTAATCCTTTGTGTTTCCAGCTAGTTTCCATCTTGCAATAGTTGTTGTTTTGGAAATTGTCTGTTACTACAACCATTGGAAACAGTTCATGTGTCTGCTCCTGTAGCCACAACGATAGACTAGTTTCTATTCACTTGCCAGAATATTATCGTTTGGTAGTAGTTGCTTAAGTTATTTCCAGTTGTGAATTCTTATTAAGTATTAGTTCATTATGATTTTGCATGTTTACTTCAAAGAATTTCCTTTCCAACAGTAAGATAGAATGGTTGCGATATGAACTTGGTGCACATACAGTGCTGGCCCATTTTAAGTTTACATCCCTGGTCGATAAGTAAATGAGCCTTTGCTACAAGAAAGCTAGCTATTCAAGGATGTCCAATCTCTTAATTGTGTTTCATTACCTAGTTGTCATTCCAGTTGTGAGGACCAACAATTAGTATCATGTACAACATTAACTTTTTCTCTCTCTCTTTGTTAACAGATATCTCAATGTTTGTCTGTAGATTTGTATCAATCAGGGGCTTTATTTCCACTATCTTAATGTTTTTCAAAACCGAGGGTGAAGTACCCATAATCCCCTTTCCTTTTCCTTCAACCGGGGTGTCAATAGTGTATGTCTTGGATTCTGGTGAAGTAAAGAATCCCCTGTTCTCTCCAAGGAACTTAACCCATGCTTTTTGAGTCTCTTTTATTATTTCATTTACCCTTCCTAGCATCAGACTAGTTATTCTATGTTTGCTATTAAAGACTTTTCTATCTGCCACCTCAAGTGTCTTTTTCATTTCATCTGGAGAAATAGTAGCACAAACAGGTAATAGCTCTTGAATTTTAATATGCTTATCTTCTTGCATAGCTGACACTCTTTTGGCATCTATAATATTATACAGCTCATCCAGTATTTGATTTTCAATTTCTATTAAGGATTTCTTATAAATATCCAAGTATAATAAGATTGCTTCCTCTACCTCTCTTTGTTCATCATCCTCTAATTTTTCATAATAGAACTGTATATTCTTTAACATGCCATCCTTAGTGATTTCATCTACTAATTCTACACAAGTTTTAGGTGGAATGATATTCACATTACCAGATTGAATAGCCATATCAGTGTCATTATTGTTCTTCCTCTTTGCAGTACCAGATGCAGTTGAAGGTGTTTCCTTTGGTGCTTGCTTCTGTGCCGGTATTTTGAATGTAACCTTCCTAACCGATTTCTTTTTAGTTTCAACCTTTGTTTCCTCTGTTTTATTTCTCACAAACCTCTTGAATGCCAATGGTGTGTCATCCTCAGATTCAGACTCTATTGTAACAGGCTCAATATGCACTTCTGGATTCTCCCTCTTCCTACCTTTCTCTGAGACAACATCAATTAATGCCTTAATGTCTTGTGAGACCTTCTCAATAAATTTTATTGCTTTTCCTTCTTGCTTCTCTCTCTTCTTTCGGTTGAACTCTATTTCAACCTCATGTGTTTTCTATTGTGCAGTACCACAAGGATTCTCTGCCTCATCAATAGGTGCATAAATCAACATTTTTGCATAGGCATCAAGAATTTGCACATCCACCTCATAGCCCATTTCCTCAATTCAAATCTTTCGAGGCTTAACTACTTCCATAAGTGTTTCATCCTTCTTTACCATGAAGCATATGTCAATTGAATATTTTTCTACAATATGCTTAGGAACCCTTACCCTAGACTTCATCGATTTCTGGAATGCTTTGAAATATCCCCATACCTTATCATATCCTTGACTTCCTAAAGCAGCAATTGACTGTTTCAATTGTCTCCCTACCGGGATGTCAAATGCTCATTGCCTTTTACCAAAACCGGGTGTATCATTCATGAAAAATAACATTAAGCAAACTATCAAGTTGCCATACCAGAAGGTTCCCTTCTTTTCTCCCTTAATCTTCCCTAGGTTTATTAATAACTCATCTAACATCCAACCGCATAGATCCACTTTCACATCCTCTCTCATCATTTTGTATGCAACTAAAATGCATGAAATGGAAATAGAATTTAGTCGGTTTGACTAAGTTACCTTATACCCGATGATCATGCTACCAAATCTGATGTTTGTGTCAGTAATAGTGCTCACTCTCATAGATCTCCTGTCAGATATCATGTCGGTGATTTTGTTCATGAAATCATTCAAAACTTTCTTGTTTGGATGTTTTCCAATCGATGGTAAACCAGTGATTCCCTGGATGACTTCCTTGGTGATCTTGTAAAGTCTGTCTAACCATATAAATTCCCCATTTACTCTACTCAAAACATATCTAATTATCTCATCTTTGAATTCTTGAATGTCTTGAATGTCGGTAAACCCTAAGTCTTCAATATGCTTGTATGATGGGTTGATCTTTCCAAGAATCTCCTATCAACTCACTCATATACATAACCTTAATTTCTGATGTTCCCAAGTCCTCAATGTGATAGTGAATATATGCCCTAACATCTCTACATAGACAACTCCCTCCGGAACACAAGAAAATGCTCCAACCAAATATTCCAGGGTAGCCATGTGGATACCACTTGAAAATTGACCTGGGGCGGTCCTTGACCTCTACTACAATCGGGTTTGCAACAAAAATAGGAATAGATGATGATCTTGCTTCCATGTTTAAAGATAAATACCTTTTGATTGCTCTCGGTGAAAACCTTCAACAAATTCTTCTAGACGTCGGTAAAATTGCTCAAGAAGAAATCTGATTGCTCTGAAATCGCTCTGAATGCAAGGTAATCAATAAAGAAGTGAATTCGACCTTTTAACCTCCATGAAAAACCCTAATATTTCATTGACATAAATGACTGCCAGTAGAAGATACCAAATCTCACATAGAACATATCCATGTCGAATAATCATCTTCAATGTCTGGAACACCTTCCAGAACCTCTTCTCGAGGCACATGCAACAACTTCATGAATTTTGCCTACCCCTAAGGCATTTGCCTCAGTTATCGACTGAGCTACCTATCGATGCAGGAGTAACCTCTTCTATCAGATAAGTAACCGGTGCATTTCCATTTGATGATTGTTCTTCAGTCTTCCTAACCCATCTCTGAGTATGATCTTGCCGGATTTCACTAACCTTCTCTTTCCCTTTCTCATTTGATCCTCTATTACCAACCGGTACAAAATCTAGCAATATGTCCAACCTCATTACATGCATAACATGTAACGTTGTTCCTTTGAATTGCTTTACTAAAACCGGTGAAATTTCTTGACCTGCACTGATTAGCCATATGTCCAAACTTTCCACATGCATAGCATTTAACATTGATTCTGCAATCTTCTATCTTATGACCATATTTATTGCATTTAAAACATTTACCGAGAGCGGAATCAGGGTTATGATTTTCTCTATTTCTACATTGTCTAGCCATGTGACTAAATCTATTGCAAACAAAACATCTTCCATTGAATTTATAAGCATTAAATTGCCTTACTGATGCCTTATAGTTTTGGTCTTCGTTAGCAGTACTGGAACTCTGTCCTTGCTCAAATCCAAGTCCACTAGAATCTCTAATCTTCCTTTGTTTCTTCAATAACTCATCTAGCTGTGCTAAGCTAATATTGAATTTTTCTTTATACTCATTTGCAATAGTTAGATCTTCTCTCAGAATTATCATTTGTCTCTCAAGTTCTTGTTCATTACTCTGGGATTGTACTAAACCAGTTCTCAACATATCATTCTCATGAACCAACCTACCACATTCTTGAAATTTGTTCTTCAAGGATACAACAAGATTTTCTTCCTTTTTCTTTCAGTCCTCAGTCTCCTTAGACATTCTCATAGTTATAACTTGCATTTCATTTTTCATAACCATGTTCTCTTGACTCAATTTCTGACATTGTTCTTTAAGTGCATCTTTCTCTTCATCATCCCGACTTTGCAAAAGTTCCTTCCTCCTAGCTTGAATAGATGATAACCTCTCTTGTAGGACAAGAATGATTTCCTTAGCAAAATTCAATTCATCTTGTAGCTTTAAGTTCTTCAAGTGCCATCTCAAGTTGCTTTTCCAAAGCCATATCCATGGATTCTGGATTCAGGATCTTCCTCAAGCTATTAAACTTCCTCCAAGGCACAAGGCTCTGATACCAATTGTTGGAATCCAATAACATTGAGAAGGGGGGGTGGATCAGTGTTATACCAGAACTCTTAATTTTAGCCTTATTAAAATATGCACACACCAACCAGTATATTGGTACATACAAAATTGAAAGAAGTAAAGCAACCAATAAGCCAATCACATAAATGAGAACCATAACATACAAAATTATATGTGGAAAACCTCAAAGAGGAAAAACCACAGTGGGATTTGTGACCCATAATATCAATCCATTGGCCATATGAAGAGATATTATAAAATATGGGGGGCCTACACTTGCAGGAAGGCTTATAGCCTAGAGCACACTTCTCAATCACAAAAGGAGCCTCACTAACTACATAAAAATCCAAACTACAATCTAGAGAAGTGTGAATTGCTAAAAAACATCTTTTATACCAGAATACAGTTTCAATTTAAGCTTTGTCTGTTCCGGTCTGAAACCCTAAACCCTTTACCGGAATAACCCTTACATAAATATCCTCACATACATAATCTCTCTAATATATTTTGCATCATATTACATTCGCATATCCATAATCTCCTATTTCATGAATTATATAAAAATGATCTAATCCAACTGACCTATATACCCTATACAATTTATCATGCCTTATGTCGGCTTACAAAGATATATACAATATCAAATTACATGTCGGCCAGATAACATAAATGCATAAATATTAAAACCAATTGTCGATGCCAGATCCAAGAGATGTCGGCCTCCAATATCGATAACCTTTTACTAAACCATGTTGGCCTGCATTGTCAGCAACCAAAGAAATCCTTTTGTCTTGCCGGTGCCAGTGTCGGTGTAGTGTAGTGTTTGTGAAGTGCCTCCTGGTACACAACTGAACCAAAACATGAAGCCGGAACACAATACCATGTTGCCATCAATGACAACATAGTGAAACCAACCAATTGAGCGTCAATTGCCAACAATTTGCACAACGTGTTATCCGGTTGGCGGAAAGCCAAGGCTTCTTTTGTTATCCCACAGGGTGAAATAAGTAATCAAAAGGGTCATGTGGGATAAGAAGGAAAACAAAGATAATGCTTCCCCTCTTTACCCTGCACCACGATCAAGGCACAAGACGACATAGTGCGAGATAAAAAGCTACAAGGCACACATGTTCTTTTTCTTATCCCACAAGGGTAAACTTCAGTGAACGAACATCATGCGGGATAAGAACGCTAAAGCATTTTGCATATCCACAAGGCAAAGAATACAAGGCTAAGGGCCATGCGAGATAAGAGGGTCAAAGGGCAAACGACTCTCCTCCTTAACCTGCACAGAAGAAAAGCACAAGAGATGGCCAATGCAAGATAATAAAGGATAGTGGGCAGGACTTTTCCCGTTATCCCACAGGGGAAAGTGGAGATCCAGGATGTCCATGCAAGATAAGAGGGTTGAAGGGTGGATGATGGACCCGATGACTCAGTGGCCACGTCAGCGATGGAAAATCTTTTTGAGCCTGGTGGACTCGATTTTCATATAGAGGCCTTTTTGCCAAGACTCCTCTTGGCGACAAAGGGGAATTTTGTTTGGCCAAAGGGCCATGTTACTCCAAAATTTTGGAGTGGGGCTAGTTGCCTCGTGGCGCAGTCTTGGTCATCTATCTCAAAATAAAGCCCGATCCGACAATCATGACTTATTCTTTCGTTGCCCTCCTTGGCGCTCTCTTGAAAAGATCTCGCACGTCCATCTGCGTGTGAGATCTCCAAATCGATGGCTAGCATTTGAAATTCCTCTAAGCCATTAGCATTTGAAATTTTGCAGGCGGGTTGTTATCGACCCGATGGTCGAGATGCCCTTCTAGCTCAGTCGACGCCTCATTCTTGGTCAGTTCTCATCCAACCACCAGGGATCGCCTTCTTTACTCCAGACGCAACGTCTTCAACTTCTTTGGGATGCCACCATGCCCTCTTCAATGTGATATGGAGACTTTTTGGCTTTGCAGATGTACTCAAACCCATGCCATGTGTCCAAAGTTCTCCTTGATTTGTGGGGATTTCATTTTTTCCATGCTACAAAGGACCTTCAAAGGTTGTTCTAACACACTATCAGATCTGTCAATTTCATCTTCTCCCCTCTCAGATATTTTTGTAACCTAACCCTGGGAGGGTTAGGGTTTCAGCTGGTAGTTCAATTTTGAGTTATGTCTCAACTATAAAGGCAAATTTGGTGTATTTTCCAAAGTATCTTCTCCTCTTTTTCTCTTACAGTAGTGTATGACTTCACCTCCAACTCTTGGAGACCTTTCCAACGAGTTAAACGGCTCGTAATTTTGAGTCCTGTGCAGAAAGTTATGCCTAGTTAAAGTTAGGACAAAAAATTATATAGTTTATTTAAAAATTTCATAGTTTTAGATTTTATTATGTAAATAAACAAGATGTGACTATTGGGTTTCGATTCTCAAGGAGTTGTTGTTGACCCTTGGAATCCCTTGGACTAATATATGTTGGATTTTCGAATTGAATAGAACACTTTTTGGCTTGCTTCAATTATATGCTTTCTTGTTTATGTAAACAAAATTTACAATACTGCAAGTTCTCACTCAGGTGTTGTCATCTGAATCGATAATTCAGATCATATACCCCTCAAGAAAATGGGTAGGAACTTAGAAAATCTACCTTGATACCATGTAGAAATTGATTATTCAACCTTACAAGCTAAGAATCCTCTACAAGCACACCACTTATCACATAGAGAAATCAAAGAAGAATAATTTGCTCAACACAACCCGAGAATTTTTTATTGGTTGCAAAAAAAAATTATGTTACAAACGAATGAATAAGTGCTTATGAAATGACAAATGAAGCCTTAAGAACACCCTAAAGCTAGATTAAATTATCTAGTGCAAAGTGGCACAATCAAAATGAATGAGGCAACTTAAGCTATTATTAGCCTACTAAAATAAAATGAAAAAGTACCTAAGTTTAGCATAAGTGAATAAAGTAATTAAGGGACCTAGTTAAATGAATAATTAGATAATGTCTTGATTACTCCAACAAGTATGAGTCAATAGATTTCCTCTACCATCATACATTGTTTTTGGGTAAACACCTCCAATTTAGTTGATAAAATATGAGTCGCCACTGAATTATCTAATTACTCACTCATTTGGTTCCCTTTAAGATTTTTTTTTCAAATCCTTGATGCTAGTGTTTATGTTTTTCAACCCTTTAAAATGTTGGGTGGGGTAAAAGAAAAGTTAGAATACGAGTGGAAAAGGGGGAAGCAAAAGAAATAAGGGAGATATGTGAATTCAAACTTTAGAATCCTTAAAAGGATATGGAAATGATTAATGCAAACAAAGGTATTAAGTAAATTAAGGAAAATATAATTGGATTGATGCAATATGAATAAATCTAAATTGGTTTATGGCAAGATATCAACCTTGGATACTTTAACTAGGTAAGATGTGATAGAAATTTGGGACTTGAGATTAAGTAAATTAATGCACTTATGATAGATGAATTTTGAGATTTCTAAGGCCAATGGCTAGGCCATGCCTAAATTTTTGTCCACTTTGTAATCACGTAGTTCTATCCATTATTAAATTTTATCTTTGAGATTAAATAACTTGTTTCCCTATGTTAGAGAATTGGTGTTGAAAGGCACCTTTAAATGCTTCTTTCTGATAGATGAAAGACCATTCACTTCTTTAATAACTGTAGACACCTAAAAATGGTCAACGCTTGCAGGGTCATACTTTAACATTTGCGCATTGCCTCATTTTAGGTTTTTGCGTCGCATTAACATTTCTCCTATGTCACGCACTTGGTTTTTATCATTTGCGAGCATCGAGTCATTCTTCTATCATCTCACCTTCGAATTTGGTCTTGTCGACAACAAGCTTCAATCATGATTTTGGTCGATCTTTGTCCTTGTCAATTTTGTCATATTGCGATCGATTCGTCATCGATCCTTGTCCTTTTCAAATCATGTCAATTTGGTCAATTTGTCATTGATTTTTGTCAACCAATTTCAGTCAAATCGTTTATCACATTGGTCATTTATCAATCCAAAATCAAATGAAATTGAGTCAATTATCTTTCATCAAGACCTAATTTGTCTTCTAGGGTTTCATGATTTAATCATTTAACCTGGTTTGTCATTTCCTCCTTTAGGATTAATAAATTGTTTATTTATCCTAAGTCTTCTCATTGCAATTAAATGTTCATTTAATTGGCTAATTATTCCTCTTTGTGAATTAATTAATAAATGACAAATTATTAATTAATTTACCTAATTCCTAATTTCCTCATTTCCTAATTTCCTAATTTTCTTAATTCCTAATTTCAATTCTCTCCTATTTTTCTCCTAAATTCATGGAAATGACATAGAAATTTGTCATAATTTGTCATAATTGACAATCAATCAATTCTTGACATAGAAATTTGTCATGAATTGTCATAAATTCTTGACATAGAATTTGTCATAAATTGTCATAAATCCTTGCATAGCAATTTGTCATACACATGTCATAATTTTGCTATTCTTGATTTGAATTTCCATTCGAATCATTATCATGCTAATTTGATCCATCTCTCCAATTTGTCTATAAATTGGATGATTTTCTTCAATCAAATCCCTTGATCCTGAATCCCGAATCTTGAATCCCGAATTCCTATCAGACTATCGAATTTATGCTTCTAGTACTCTTGAGCTTTTCACCAATATCAATCTTGCTTTCAATTGTATGTTGTGCACTTGTAGGTGAGATCCACAAATCCATTTGAAGAGGAAAGAAGAACAATGGAGCCGCATGAAAGAAGCATCCAAATCGTCATCTGGTTTGCATGAATATTTGCTTTTGAATGCTTTGTTTTTATGTCTCTATTGAGTGTGCTTAGGATTAGATCATTGCAATGTGTGTTTGGGATTGAGCTAATAATGAATAATATGTCCTTTTATATATTGCTTTGATGATTCCTAATTCCGATGCTACAATAACAATCAAGCCTCATGGTCGATGTATAAGTTTGAAACACACCAAACAAAAAATAAAAATGTTGATGCAATTAACACTAATGTGAATGTAAATTTTTTTTGCTAACAATCCATGATTAAAATGACCTAGGATGAGACACACAACTCAAAACTTTTGACACACAGAATGATGATAACAATCATATTCTTTAGAATTTAACCTAAGAAAACAAGAGTTTAAGCTTTCAAAACAAAAGAAATAAAATATAGATATAATAATTTTATAAAACATAATAATATGAACAATCTAATTCAAAGGAAAAAAAATTCTAAAAATTAACCAAGATTAATTTAAAGATAAGAGACACGAATGACTAAAGCATCTTGTTGGAGGCAAGAGGTCAGGAGGTCCAACCTCACCCATCCCCATGGAATCATAGAGCATGTCGTGCTAGCATCACTAATCTCGTCCTTGTAATGTGAGAAAGCGTGTTGTGCTAACATCACTAATCATGCAAAAAAAAAAATTAAAAAAAAATACCAAACATATCGTAGTGTCAAAAAAATAATAATTAACAAATCAACTTAATCAACATATTAAAAAATTAAATATTTAAAAAATCTAGAATGCATTGCATTTACAATCTCTACACAATAAAATACAAAGGAAAAAATAAAAGTACAAGCTATGCACTCCACTTTTTTCCCCCACATGGGCACTCCTGTAGTGATTCTTGTTTGATTTGCTTGATCTAATGTTTTTGTTATAATTCAGTTCACAATTATTATAGCTTACACCTTAATTCATGGTTCAAATCCCCAAGATAGGAGCTCTTCTAAAGTACCGATTCTAGAAAAGAAGAAAATAAAATATATATATTACCGTTAGCATAGAGGAATATAGTCGTTGGAAGTTGAATAGTATTGTCATCCCATCTTTCAACGGATACAAATATCCTCTTCTACTTTGCTCCATATTGTTTGAAACAATGTGAGCCGTTGATTAGGAAATAATTTGCAGGTGGCATAAAATACCTTGAATCTCCTGTGATTCTGCTCCACGTAACGAAGTGCAATTTGTCCCGTTGTCATTGAGTAAAGGCAAACAAGAAGCTCCATGGCCCAGTATCACATGCATATTGTTTTGTCTCCCTATTTTACCTCCCTCTGCTCAGTAGCCACTGTGGACTCCACCATTTTATACTGCCATGTGCCAAGCTTAGAAAACTCTCATCAGTTTTCTGTATTTTACAAAGAAAACATACATTTTCCAGTACAGTGTAGCCAATGGGTGTATAGGCATTTGCCCTACAAAGTTACAAGGCAGGGTCTAGTTGTAACCATATAACGATCAGAGAAGCTGAATTGTGAAGTGGGTACATTTCTGATCAGAGAGAAAGCAATTATTCAGCTGTACTCTTGTTGTCTGGTGCCTACGGTACAGTATCCTTGAAGAGTGTCCAAAGGACACAGATTTTAATAATGGCATCTGATGTTTTGGGTCACTGAACATTTGATTGTTTTCAAGAGGATTTTAAAGCAGCAATAATGGGGAAGTGGGTGAGCATGAGGATGGGATTGATGTTAGTAGGAATTGTTGCTGCTGTATTGCATCTGATTCCGGTCAAAGCTGAGGTGTATATTGTTACAGTTGAAGGAGATCCTGTGGTAGGCTACACAGGCTCCATTCCTGGGTTCGAGGCGACTGCTGTATCCGGTGGCAAGATTGATGCAACAAGGTGAGGTCTGGAACTTGAATTTTTTGCTATGGGCTTTTGTCATTTCCTTTTTTAAGATATTGGGTCGTTTTTATTTCATCTTTTAGATATTGGGTTTTTTTCTGAGAACACAGAAAATTGTTGGTTCTTAGCTAAAACTAGAATAGATATGCTATACTAGTAGAGCTGTGGAAAAACAAATTCTACTAGCACTCCATGAAGTCCAAAGTAGACTCGTTGCTTGTTATACTACGAATCATAAAATTGATTGGTAGAATCCTGTAAGTTAGTAGAAACAAGTAAAACAGGGGTTCTTGTGATATGGTTTTGAAGTGCTGTTTATTGGGCCTGTGTTGTCTGAATTGATCAAATAACAGGAAACATCTTAGGTGGGTACTGGCTACGTAAGTGATCAAAAAAGGGGTAGATAATGGTCTAAAACAAGTGTAGATATCAGAGAATAAATTAAGTTTGTACTGGGTTTTTGAGTGCTCAAAATGGGGACGTGGTCTGGATTAGGACCAGAGACATGCATGCTCACCTTTATAGCAAAATCAGAACCTTATATACTCTGCTTGTTTAAAATCAGTTGAGATCGGAGGAGTAACTACAAGCATTTGCAGATGCATTCTCAAGTTAGCTCTGCTTCCCTGGATATGGTTTTAAGTGCTGTTTATTGCACCTATGTTGTCTGGATTGATGAAATAGCAGGAAAATATCTTAAGTAGGTACTGGCTATGCGAGTGCTCAAAAAATGGGCAGAGAATGGTCTAAAGGAAGTTCAGATAGCAAAGAAACAGTTAAATTTGTACTGTGTTTTAAAGTTCTCAAAATAGGTATGTGGTTTGGATTAGGAGCAAAGACATGTTTTCTCGGCTATGTAGCAAAATCAGAACCTTGAATACTTTGCCTGTTTTAGATTAGTTGAGATCGGATGAGTAACTACAAGCATGTGCATATATATTCTCAAGTATCTCTGCTTCTGAATCCACGCTTTTGATGGAATTAGCAACGAGTATCCATTACACGTTGCTATTTCCCTAAATAGCATTATTAATATGCAAGGACTGAATCAAGCCTTTATCTTTTTGTGAACAGTGAAGCCGTCAAATCCTATTCCCAACACTTGGCGTTGCAGCATGATAAGCTTCTAGATGAACTCTTCAACACAGACAGCTACAAAAAACTCTACAGCTACCGACATATCATCAATGGCTTTGCTGTGCAAATGTCAGCGGATCAGGTACAGGGAACTTGCTTGTTTATTCGGGGTTGTCTCACTGGTTTAATATATTGTGTCCTGTGTCAAGAAAACTGGATAACTCATTTATTAACATTTTCTTTCTATACAATTGTCTTCTCACTTGTCAGAAAAATATTATGTTTTTGATGCTTTTTTTATAGGCAGAGAGATTAAGGAAATCGCCACGGGTAAAACATGTTCAGAAGGACTGGAAAGTTAAAAGATTGACAACCCATACCCCAGAGTTTCTGGGCCTTCCAACAACAGTGTGGCCAAGTGGAGGAGGCGAACAGAAAGCAGGAGAGGGGATTGTGATTGGTATAATTGATACAGGGATTTATCCTCAACATCCAAGCTTTGCAGTGCACAATTTGTCCCATTTTGGGCCTGTTCCTGGTTACACAGGAAAATGTGAGGTTGACCCCAGTACTAATAGGAATTTCTGTAATGGAAAGATTGTTGGGGCTCAGCATTTTGCATCTGCTGCAATTGCAGCAGGGTCATTCAACCCTTCGATTGATTTTGCTTCGCCTCTAGATGGGGATGGGCATGGAAGGTATGATAACACCAATCACATGATTATGCAAATGTTTGTGATATATCGAGTAGCTTGAAAGAACTGGTACTGTCTTATCAGTGCACAAGCATAGACATAATAAATGCTAGAGAGAAACCCTTGTGAACTTCTGAAACATGAATCTAATGTGAGAAGAGTCTCTCTAATGCAACCAGTGATAAGTAGTTTGAAAAAATAAATTCTCAATTTTGAGTTTTCTCTTCATTTGAGATGATATGTCCTATAATACTAGACAGTGTACATGCTTCAATTCTTTTGGATTTTCCAGAAAAGATACAATTTTTTAACTGTAGACCCTACTTTTGAAGTGTAATAAAATAGCCCATTTTAACTTCCTGTTTTTCTTTAAATATCAATCTTTTTTGACACCAAGTTTTCAAAATGTGGATCCCTGTTTGTAATTCTCTATAGCTCATATGGTTTGGTTGCTTCCAATAATCAGTCACACAGCCGCAACAGCAGCAGGGAATTATGGAATACGAGTGAGAATGCATGGTTATGAATTTGGAAAGGCAAGTGGAATGGCTCCTAGGGCACGGTAAGTCCTTGAGATCAAAATAACTAAATTTCCTTTAACTATCAAAACTGTGAGGTTTCCTCCATATAATATATACTGCAGTTGTCTTTTTAGATGGTCTAAATTTAATCTGATATTCTCCATGTCAATTTCAGTATTGCTGTCTACAAGGCCTTATACCGGCAATTTGGAGGTTTTGTTGCTGATGTGGTGGCAGCCATTGATCAGGTTTAATCATTTCCCTGTGCTAGTTGTTGATTTCAAATTAGCATGCAAAGAGAGTGGGAAAAGAAATGCTAGAAAATATATTCTTCAAAAGGAACTAAAGGAATTCCATACCTTCTTTGTAGGCTGTAGAAGACGGTGTTGATGTTTTGAACCTCTCTGTTGGACCAAACAGTCCTCCTGCATCTGGAAAGACTACATTCCTCAATCCTTTTGATGTTGCCCTTCTTTATGCTGTCAAAGCAGGAGTATTTGTAGTACAGGCAGCAGGAAATGGCGGTCCATTTCCCAAATCTATGGTGTCATTCAGCCCATGGATAACCTCTGTTGCGGCTGGTGTGGATGATCGAAGCTATGAAAATATGGTTTTTCTAGAAAATGGAAAAAGCATTCCAGGGATTGGTCTTGCGCGTAAGTTTTCCTCACCCAGAAATTTTGATCCTTTACTGCTCTAATAAAACAGTTTCAGATGCAGACACTTGAAATTTGATAGAATTCGTATAGAGTATTGATATGGCATTAGGTGGCATTCACCTAGCTTTTGCAACCAGTATTTAATGTCTCAATTTTTTCTCTTTACAGCTCCAACACGAAAAGACAAGTCATACACCCTAGTTGCAGCAAACGATGCCATGTTAAATACTTCTGATATAATGTTCAATCCATTTGACTGCCAAAGGCCTGAGGTTCTGAACAAGGCTCTTATTCAGGGCAACATTTTAGTCTGTGGGTACTCATACAATTTTGTATTCGGTGGTGCATGTGTGAGACGTGTGGCAGAAACAGCTAGGAGTTTAAGCGCAGCTGGTTTTATTCTAGTTGTGGAGACTGTTTCACCAGGAGCTAAATTTGATCCAGTTCCAGTTGCAGTTCCAGGAATTGTTATAACTGAAACAGACAAATCATCGGTATATCATTTAAAGCATTTGACAGCAGTTCGTAGAGAAGCTAAAATAGTTTAATATGATTACATGAAGATCGACTTATTCCTATCCCTCTTGATTGACCTACTTTATACATTTCTGACGGTTGCATTGTTGGTTGTTGCTAAAGGTTCTTATAGATTATTATAATAGATCGACAATAAGGGATGCGTCAGGTCAAGTCACAAGCTTTAGAGCGAAAGCTATGATAGGAAATGGGCTGACTCCTAAATTCCAAAGCGCAGCCCCTCAAGTGGCCGTTTATTCTTCGAGAGGACCAGATGTAATGGATTATAGTTATGAGGATACTGATGTTCTAAAGCCAGACATTCTGGCTCCAGGTTCTCTAATATGGGCCGCGTGGACTCCAAATGGGACTGATGAGGCTAATTATCAAGGTGTGCACTTTTCATGGGTTGCAGTCCAAAGTTCAGGACTTTAACCAAACAATGCTTTCAGTCACTAGCAGTAGTAGCTTATCTGGTCTTACTTTGTATTTTACACAATGTAGGACAAACTTTCATAGTAATACCTTTCTGAGGGGATTATCATCTTTTTTTGTAAAAGATTTAGAAGACGTCTCTTCTTTGGTGCAGGAGAAGGATTTGCAATGATATCAGGAACAAGCATGGCAGCACCTCACATAGCTGGCATTGCAGCTTTGATCAAGCAGAAGCATCCTGAATGGAGCCCAACTGCCATCAAGTCAGCATTACAAACAACATCTACAGTTGTAGACCACAAGGGAAATCCCATACAAGCACAACATCTTTCTGATGCAGGTGTTCCAGTACTTGTACCGGCCACACCATTCGATTATGGAAGTGGTGCAGTGAATCCTAAAGGAGCTCTTGATCCAGGGCTCATTTTTGATGCAGGCATGCACTCCTTCCTTTACACCAAAACTTCTGACACTCAGAAACTTTTGGGTTATTTCAAAATACTGAAGACTCATTTACACTATTGTTTTTTTCTTTTCATGCCTTCTAATTTGGCAAACTGATTTGCAGGATATGAAGATTATGTCAGCTTCCTCTGTTCTGTTACAGGCATTGATAAAGGCCAAGTTTCCAATATTACTGGTTCGGTATGTGGCCCAAAATCGGGGCACCCAACTGATCTTAACACACCATCCATAGCATTATCTAATCTTGTTGGATCTCAGATCATATTGAGAAAAGTCACTAATGTGGCGCAAAAAGAAACATACAAACTATCCAGCTCAATGCCACCAGACATTTCTTTGACTATAGAACCTTCAGTACTGATTATGGAAGTAGGTCAGACCAAATCATTTTCAGTCACACTATCTTCCAAACTTCCCACTGGAAGTTATAGCTTTGGTGAAATTCTATTCCAAGGAGACAAAGGTCACCTAGTGAGAATGCCTGTAGCAGTATTAGCGAAGTATCCTAATTAATGAGCCTTAAGCAGTGTATTTTAGGTTCATCAATTTATATTTTTGTAGGCTATATTATTCTTTGTAGTAATTTTAATAAGTTTAGAATTTTTACTAAAGTGGAAGAAGTGAGGAGCAACTCAGCTCCTCTCCTCTTTGAAAATAGGCATCAAGAATCTTTTTGGAGCTGGGAGAGAAAATATTTATTTACTATTTTCTGTGCTTCAGAAATATAGATGTAACTATGCAGTTACAGAATAATTGTCTGTGAACAATTGGTGTCTGTATTTTGATTGATTTATCTTGTGGGAGCACCATGGAGCACCACTGCCTTTTACGTACGTGTATACAAAAAAGGTTCTATTCTATAATAGGTATCCTAAGCAATGAATTTTTCCCACCAACGGATCTCAACATAAGCTTGCCTCTGTACATGCAATTTGACATTCAGAAAAGGTTAATGGATCTCAACATACGTTGTACAAGTTTCATGTTTTAGGTGGCTTTGTCTGCTAATTCATATAGTTTCATGTTTATGCCCATCAAGCAATTCAGATCATCAAATGTTTCTTGTAGTAGATTTCCGGATAAGATCGTGTGCAAGTTTTTAGATCAACGTTTTGGATCACACTCCTTGATCATCAAATGTTTCTTGTAGTAGATTTCCGGATAAGATCGTGTGCGAGTTTTTAGATCAACATTTTGGATCACACTCCTTGATCCATCATTCTTTCTTCTTGTGCTCTCATGCATCCCAATGATGGATCACGGAGTGTGATCCAAAACGTTGATCTAAAAACTTGCACACGATCTTATCCGGAAATCTACTACAAGAAATTCTATGACTTGTGGAAATCTTAAATCACTAATCATCAAATGTTATTAAGTCAATATCAATACACACTAAAATGGCTTTCAAGGAATCTGAGCTATGTCAGAGTGTTGCTGAATTTCAAACTAAAGCTGTTAAATCAACACCAATTACAGTAAAAATGGCTTTCAAGTAATCATGAGCTATGTCATAGAATTCGCCGAATTTCAAGCGTCAAGTTTTGATTTAATAAAAACCCAAATGAAACATTTCAGTTGGCCTTAAAAGGGAAAAGGGTTTAGTAGTAGTGTTTAAGCTTCTTGATTATTATTTTCATTGACAAGTAATGTGATTAAATTTGTTGACCATTTAAGATTGTTGATTATGCATTTTAATTTTGTATCATGCTAATCATAGAAGATGTTTATGTTTTATTTGATATCACTTTGGGGTGGATTATATTAATTCGACTATTATCATGTAGAATAGGTACACTTATTATTTGATACTATTATCATGTAGAATAGGTACACTTATTATTTGATTTAAGTGTGTAGGTACAAGGTTATTTCCTAGAAGTGGTTATATGTTGCAAATGGTCATATTGGGATTTAACTTCTTGGTCTCTATCCACTTGATTTTAGAGTGAGATGAGTCCTATAAGTTTTTCTGTGAATTCAAATTCAAATAGTACAATGTTAGCTCCTAGCAATGGTTACATGTTGTAGATGATCATATCGTCTTTGGATTTAATTTGTTAGTCTCTATCCCACTTGTTTTGAATGTGAATGAGTCTTATTTCCTAGCAGCGGTTATATGTTGCAAATGGTCATCTTATTAGGTACAAGGTTATTTCCTAGCAATCGGTCATCTTTGTATTTAACTTGTTGGTCTCTATCTCACTTGATTTGAGTGTGAGATAATTTCTATAAATCTTTGTGTGATTCCAAATCCGATTTGGTGGTGATTCTAAAGTCCACTTATTGTGCAAAGCCTCAAAATGTGTGTTTGAGTTCTATGTGTCTAGTTTGATATCCTAGTACTACATTGCACTTGAATATTTAATTCAAAAGGTGTGCTTTCTATCGTAATGTAGGGAAAATGGGTGTTCACGAGTTTAGCTACGTAAAGAAGGAACAAGATCTATTTCCACGAGCATTACAATTAATGTCCCCTACCATATTTGTTCTTATAATTACTGATATATCTCACAAAGGGAAATGTAATGTTTTTATCATATTTGAGTCTCCAAAAGATACTTTTTGCTAGCTTTTCTTGATTGTCAACATGGATAGGTCTTATCCCTTGAGGGATAGAAGGACAAGGTTTTTGTAAAAGAATTGATAAAGGAGGGGGAGGATTTTCATTATGGACTACTTTGTAATTTGTTGTGTAAGGACATGTTGAAGAGCCAAGGGGATGAATAGATAAGAAAGGAATATTCTTTGTAGGAAGATTCTTATTTCTATCACCACTATTCATATCCACTTTGTTAGGCGGGCGAGAAGTATGCTCATGATCTAAAGCTTCATCTCTACCCAATGTTTTGTTAGGAGATAGGTCATGAATAAAATGCATAACATCATCTTGCCTCAAAATATGTTGATGATTAAGATAAGCTCTAGGAGAATAAGGAGGATCTAGAAGGATATTGTTGTATAAATGTGCAAATATGTGTTTGAGTGATGTGTTGTCATTGTTGTCAACATATTCCTCTATGTATTCTAGTGTTGTAGTCAGATTAAGTAAGTCGGTTTGGCCAGTGTGTTGCAGATGAGTTGTTGCGTATTAAAGAGTTTTGAGATAAGTATCTCTAGTTGATTCAACTTAAGTTTTAGTGGTCTGCATGAAGATTTGATCGAGTTATGAGATCTAGTACTACGATTGGTTTTTCAGCTGTTTGGTGTTGATCAGTGTTTTGGATTTTGCTATGCATTGCAATATCTTGGTTTGTAGATTTGGCAGAGTGATCGAGACATTTTTGTTGGCGTAGCGACTATATCCATGATGAGATCCCTCTCCACCACAAGTACGTGCTTTTGGTGTGATGGCAAAATCTACATGGTATTAGAGTGCAGGTCATCAGTTCGAGTCCCTCAAGCCCTAGACCCTTCATCTGTGTAAGCTTGGCTTATCGACGTGGTATGAAGTGGGTACGAATCCTACATGGTACATGGTTGTATCCATCTCTATCGTGTGGGGGGGTGTTGGCGTAGCGATTATATCCACGATGGGATCCCTCTCCACCACAAGTACATGCTTTTGGTGTGATGGCAAAATCTACAATTTTGGTGTGTCCTTAATTCAAATGGTTCATGATTTGGAGGTCCGCAAGTGAATCTTTTAGTTTGTCAGTTAGTTCAGTTAGTGTTCTTGAAGTTTAGTATAATGATGATGGATTCTAGTAAGTAGTGTTGGTGCGGATGATGTTGTGATAATTTATGATTCTTGTGGATATTTCTAGATCGTGTCTTATTCGTGTTGGTGGTCTGCATTGATCATTGTGCATGTTATTGATGATTTTCTTTGATCTAGCAGTGTTCTTCATGTTCTTGGCCGACATGTTGATTATAGCGTGTTGCAAGTGTTCGAGGCATAATTCTTGGAGGTTTTTCATGTTCGGGGTAGTGATTTAGGTTCATACTATGTCTTAGCCGACATTGTTTTGGTATGCATATAATATTATAGCATGTATCCTTATATCTTTGTAATTTGTGATGTGTGTTGAGCCGACCTTGAAATATAGGTTGATGATATGTATGAAGTAATGCAATATCATATTGCGGATGTATCTGTGAATGTGTGGATAATGCTTTGGTCTTTTGGAAGCAGAGAAGAAGTGTGAAGAAGTGTGAAGAAGTATGAAAGAGTATATGTGCCTAACCGGAACTGTAATCAGGCATTAGGAGATGCTATTTTCTCAGTTCATGATCTTCCAGATGTAATCTGAATGTTTTTGTAAGACGGCGAGTCTTCCTTGGGTTGTAGACCTTTGTTGTTTTTGAGCAGTGAGCTCTAGGTAGTGTGCCTGAATGCATGTGCATTCCCCATTGTAATATTTCATATACTTCTAACAGGGTATATCATATTGTGGGTAGGTTGCCACCATAGTTTTTCCCTTGATTGGATTTTGCATGTCAAAAATCTTGGTGTTGTGTGTTATTGATGTGGTGTTAGTTTATGCTTTCATTGTTATTTATCAAATCTGAAATTGTGTCTAAGTATAGTTTTTGAGAAAATTGATTCCCCCCCCCCCTCAGTTTTCTGCCTTGTTGCTAACAATTGGTATCAGAGCTAGATCCTCCGAAAGAAGCTTGACTACTTGAGGTGATCTGGGATAGAAACCTATGCTTACAAGAAGGATAGTCCAAGATTTGATGGAACAAACTACTTTATTTGGAAAAACCGGATGGAGTGTTACTTGAGATGCATCGGTGAAGATTACTGGAAGATTACTAAGAATGTGTATAAACTCTGAATGAGATAAAGGAAGCTAAATACAATATTAGGGTGAAGGAAGCATTGTTGAGTTGAGTGCCTTGACTAATTCTGAGATGACTAATGTTATGGATTTGTAGACTGCTCATGAAATATGGAAGAAGCTAGAGACTTTGTATGAAGGTGACAACCATGTGAAAGTTGCTAAGTTGCAAAGCCTAAAGGGAAAGTATGAGATGCTAAGAATGGGCGAATATGAGAATATTACCTCCTTTATGGAGAAAGTGAACGAGCTTGTGTTGAATATCATATGTGTTGGTGGAGTGTTGGAAGAATCAAATATTGTTGCTAAAGTGTTGAGATCCTTGCCTCTTGCTTACAAACGTAAAGTTGTTGCTATTGAGGAGACCCAAATTGTGACTAATGTGACTAGAGACATGCTGATTGGCAAGCTTGCTACCTTTGAGTTGAGCAAATTTGGTGAATCTCTTCCTAAGTCAGAATCTGCATTCAAAGATACTATTTCCAGGAAGCAAAAATATGATCCGATAGAGTTCTACAAGGGTGTCCAAATATGAGAAAGAGATGAGAGAACTTGAAGAAGAAGAAAAAGAACTTGAGGAGCTTGAAGCCCTTATTGCCAGGAGATTGCCTAAAGGAGCCAATAAGTATGAAGGAAAGCTACCTCTTAAATACTTTTCATGTAATAAGATAGGATATTTTGCTTCAAGGTGTCCAGAAAGAGTTCCTAAGAAGCCATTAAAGTCATTCAAGCCTAAATATCAAAAGAAATGCTATTGTGTTGCTAATGAAGGTGTGACAGATCATGAATATGATAAGGGAAATTTAGGAGATGAATGGTGTTTATTGCTATCAAGGCAGATGATTCGGTGCCTACTGATCTACTAGCTGCAATACTGAGGAGAAAGATTTGGCTGCTAAAGTTGAAGAGAAATGTGAATGGGTTATTGATAGTGGTTGCTCTCATCATATGGCAGGTGATAAGAGTAAGTTTGTGAGTATGGAAAAGTATGATGGTGGTGTAGTAAGATTTCGTGATGACAAAGCTGGTATAATCTGTGGTAGAGGTTCCATTTCTTTTGATGGTAAGCACAATACTGATGATGTCTTGTATGTAGAAGGTTTATAACATAATATTTTGAGTGATGGATAGATGGTTGACAAGGGATATGATTTACAATTCAAGAATGGCAAGTGTAAAATCTTAAGTGGTTCTAGAATTGAGATTGCATTAGGGACAAAGATTAAAGGTAATATCTTTCACTTGAATGTTGGTGGTAAAATTTGTTTGATTGCTCAGATTGATGAAAGTTGGTTATGGCATAGAAGGATGTGTCATGTGAATTTTGATTGCATGGTTAAGGTAAGTTCTACTCAAGTAGTGAGAGATCTTTCTAAGTTGGTAAAGCCTATTAATCTGGTATGTAAAGAATGTCAATTAGGGAAGCAGATAAGAGTTACTTTAAAAAGAAAACAATATTGTTCTAATGGATTATTGGATCTTGTGCATATTGATTTGCATGGTCCTTCTAGAGTGAGAAGCTTGTAGGAAGACATGCATTTCATGTTGCTGATTGATAACTATTCAAGGATGATGTGGGTTATTTTCTTAAGGGAGAAATATGAAGCATTGGAGAAGTTCAAAATTTTCAAAGCTGTGGTTGAGACTAAGACTGGACTGAAGATAAAGTGTCTAAGATCCGATAGAGGTGGTAAATTCACTTCTGGTGAATTCAATGCATTTTGTGAAGAGCATGGAGTGAAGAGACAATTATCTGCACCTAGAACTCCTTAGCAAAATGGTGTTGTGGAGAGGAAGAACAAGACAATTCAAGAAGCTGCCAGAACCATGATGATTGGAGGAAATGTTCTGCATATATATTGGAGAGACGTTGTGAGTACTATTGTATATACTCTTAACCAGGTGCATATTAAAAGTGATACCAATAAGATTCCTTCTGAGTTATGGTTTGGTCATGTTCCTATAGTTAGATATTTAAAAAATTTGGAAGTAAATGCTATATCAAAATAGATGAAGATTTACGAAAGTTTGAATTTAGATGTGATGAAGGAATCTTTCTTGGTTATTCTACTAAGAGCAAGGCCTGTTGATGTTATAATAAGAGATTGAGAAAGATAGTTGAGAGTGCTAATGTGAAAGTTGATGAAAGAAATGTGAGACAGATCAGATCTTGTGGATATAATTCAGATGATCAGGATGTTAGTTTAGATAAAGGAAAGCAAGTGCAGACCTAGAATCAATATCAGATTGTTCCAAAAAAACTTGAGAATGAAGGAGAAGGTACAAGTGCTAGTGTAGAAGTAAGAGCTCAAGAGTCTAGAAATCAAGAAAATCCTAAGACTCCTAGGTATGTAGGATTGAATCATTCAAAGAATCAGATCATAGGTGATAAGAATAAAGGCATGATGACTAGAAGAAGAATTGTTGAAGAGTATTGCTTGATTTCTAAAATTAAACCTAAAGATGTTGATGAAGCATGCAAAGATGAAAATTGGGTTAAAGCAATGGAAGAAGAATTGAACCAGATTGAAAAGAATAATACATGAATTCTTGTTCTCAAACCTAAAAAATAAAAATGTAATTGGAAATAAATGGGTCTTTCAGAACAAATTGAATGAGGAAGGTGAAGTGGTTAGGAACAAAGCTAGACTTGTTTGTAAGGGATATTCTCAGATGGAAGGAATTAAATTTGAGGGGACTTTTGCTCTGGTGACAAGAATTGAAGATGTTAGATTATTTCTTGCTTATGCTGCTTACAAAGATTTCAAACTTTATCAAATGGATGTCAAGTCAACCTTTCTTAATGGTGAGTTGGAAGAAGTTTATATTGAGCAACCAGATGGATTCAGTTGACATTTCAAGAAGATATGGTTTGCAAATTGAAGAAAACATTGTATAGACTGAAGCAAGCCCCAAGAGCTTGGCATGCCAAATTGGATAAGTATTTGTTGAAGCTTGGATTCAATAAAGAAACTACTGATAGTAATTTGTATTTCGGGATTGATCATGATAACATTTTGATTGTTGAAGTATTTATTGATGATATTATTTTTGGTGGAGATGATAGTTTGTGCCAAAATTTTGTTGATGAAATGCATAATGAGTTTGAAATGTCTATGATTAGTGAGATGAAATTCTTTTTGGGATTTCAAATTACTCGGTTAGATAAATGTATTTTCATATCTCAATCCAAGTATGTGAAATAATTGTTGAATAAGTTTGGTTTGGATGACTCAAAGCCAGTTGGTACTCCTATGGTGACCGGATGTAAGTTGACAAAGGATTATGAATCCCCTAAAGCAAATCATACTAGATACAGATCTATGATTGGTGGATTGCTATATTTGACTCAGACTAGACCAAATACCCTCAAATTTCATCATCCTTAGTAAGTTATAAGTAATTTTTATTTAACTAACAAAGTGGTTTTGCAGAATGTGGTTCATAACATTGTATTGTAAGTATTGATATGATGGGGGCTTTATTTGACACTTTTGGGAATATCCTTTTTCACCATTTACTTTCTATACTTTTAGCTTGCATATGCATGTAGTGTCATATGACCGCTAAAGTGGGGGATAAATGTAGCATTGCAAACTGTACACATTTGCTAGGGTGTCCAATTCCACACTTTTTAAGCACTCATTTAGTGTTTCTCATTCTAGTATGCACTATAAGACTTCATTATGCATATATTTAATGATTAATTCAAAGATATGAGTCATCTCCTAATTCAAATCTCAATAAAATATTACATGGCCCCTTAAGCATAGGTGTGCTCTATAATTATTTCATCTATTAATTTCTTTTTACCTACCTAGGCTCTATCTTAACATGTGTGGCCTTCTATATCTTACCCCAACATCATAACCCAATTTACATTTAATCCTAGCTTCTCCTCAACATTCTGGGCTTGGGTTTAGATTTAGGCCCACATTGAAGGGAGCAAGTTGATCAGGTTAGCCCACTCCTAGGAGCAAGTCGATTAGGTTGATCCGCTCTTGGATGTCTTGGCTCAAATTTAAACCACTTAACGGTCATATTCGTTAAGCGGGAAATATTTTCCCAGTGTCAGCCTGCTCTGAATTTTAGACCCTAAAATGCTTGGTGAGGTATAAAGGAAAGTTATCTCATCTCATTTTAGAGGGGAAACAATTGTTAAATATTATCTCTACAATTTGAATACATCCTATGAGTTGAAGATTTGCAAATCAAAGGAAAATCAATAAACATCAAGACTTCAATCCATTTTTCATCATCAAAATGGAAGCTTCAAGAGATATTGGAGGATAATAGGGAATTATTGACTGATGATTGGCTTGTACCTCTCCTTTTGGGTGTGGTATGATTTCATATTATTCTCATGTTTCTTCATACAAGCTTCAAATCTAAGTTTCACTATTTCAAGTTACGTGATTCATGTAATCTCATTTTCAATATTATTTAGGGTTTTACTCTAATGCATTTGAGTAGATATCTAGGCTATTTTTATGCATATTTAGCTCGTAGAAATCTTAGACACACTTTTATATTCGAGAGCACACGCAATTCCAATTTCAATATCGACTATTTGTGGAGGTGGCAATCACCAAAATAGGGGGTTGACTAAGGAAAACCCCTATATAGCCACACACACACCATATTTTTGTGTTGCAAGTTCAACTACAGGTTCAAATTAGATTCTGACAGAGGAAAACACCTTTTGAAACTGTCACACACTCAAATTTTTAATTTCATCAAGAAAAATCAAGACTAAGTCTCTTGGGGTGCCACAATCCCAAGATTAGGGCACCTGAGATGCCATATTCCACCCATAATTAGTTAAAATTTGGCAGAGAGAAGGTGCAAATCTCTAGGAGCCTAGATTTAGAATCCTATCCATTTTCTGAGTCTCGATAGCCAGTTGCTTTGGGTGACCTAGTCCATACAAAAATAGTGCAAATTTCAATCACAGGTGCATTGTACTATTCCTATTTTGTTTTTGCATATGATTTGTCATTTATATTTTTTTGTAATAGTACTTTTTGGATTAAAGCTTAAAACCCTAGCTTTTTATATCATTCTAATTAACACTATCAAGTGACAAAAGAATAGAAGCCCTAAGAGCACAGATATTGAATTGACTCCGTTTAATAAGGGATTAGTCAATCATATTCATCTCTTGGTGGCTTCATATTCTAATGCGATTGGAAAAGTTAATTTTCAACCTAGTTGGCTTATCCTATTTTCCACCATCACACTTTCAAGTACCTCCTTTTGTTTCTCTTGTTTTCTAGCAATTTCTCGTTACTTTCCTTGTTTGACAATTCACCTTTTTAATAAGGCCTTTGCACTTTCTGTTAACTTTTTAATCCTTAAAAATTCACTTTTCTCATCATTAAAGAAACCAAGGAAACTTGGCTTTATTTGATTCTTGAATTCTTCAACTTTCATTGCCATGTTACATATTTCTTCTTTCATAAACCTCTTCAATTGTGGTATAGTTCCTTATCACATCCTCTTCATATATCATGACATGATTAAATTCTTTCTTCACTTGTGCCATGATGTAACAAGCCCATTTGTTCTACCCAATATATAACTAAGTTTTAACTCATATGAGAATAGTTTATAATATCACCATCTAGGTAACAATTTTTTTCTTATCTATATCATGAACAAGAATTCATATTTGAAATAAGTCCCATTTACAATTTCATATACAATATGGTAATATTTACAAATATCATAAGGATACTTCATATCTTCCATGAGCTTACATAAGAAATACGAATGGTCCAGATGTCCTTGTTGGCATACATTCTCAAATTCTTGGCTACCAACTATATGAGGAAGAGCATTACTCAAGGACTTTTCAACCCAACCAAGACTAAATAGGCCCCCTCATGTTTCTTCCTACTGAAAGAGACCCAATCCTTTGATAAATATATTGGCTTGGTGACCTCATAATAATAGCCTCATGAGCATAGCGTTGTGCCCTACATATCAAGAGCTATCATAAATTGGTTACAACCTACATGTAGGACATTCCTAGCCTAGTATGTGTGTCCTACATATCTAGAGCTACCATAACTTGGTTACAACCTACATGTATGACATTCCTAGCTTAGTATGTAAACTTGGATTACAGTGAACCAACAGTGTAGATAGTGACAACCTACACTACTTTGGCCGAAGAATTTATCACCCAATACTTCGAGTGAGAGTCGTATGTTCACTCACTTCTTTGCTCAATTTGGTATAATGACCATTCATATTCTTTCCAATTATAACATAATTCATTCCTTTAAAGGATATTAAAAAATAACCAACTAGGTTATTCCCATCCTCGGGTTATCCTAATCCCAAGATCAACCAAGTTAACCATGTTCACAACTATTCCTAATCAACATAATTACACAAATTCTAACATATATATGTGTGTGTGTGTGTGTGTGTGTGTGTGTGTGTGTGCATATATATATGTACATATATATATATATATATATATATATATATATATATATATATATATATATATATATATATGTGTGTGTGTGTGTGTGTGTGTGTGTGTGTGTGTGTGTGTGTATGTATGTATATATATATGTATGTATGTATATATATGTATGTACATATATATATATATGTGTGTGTGTGTGCAGATATGTACATACATATATGCACATATATGTCAAAATTTGTGTAATTATGTTGATTAGGAATAGTTGTGAACATGGTTAACTTGGTTAATTCTGGGATAAGGATAATCTGAGGATGGGAATAACCTAGCTAGACATTTTTTTATCACCTTTAAAGGAATGAATTATGTTATAATTAGCTTAAACTGCACTTGCTTCACCCTCTTAGTATCAACTTATCCTCAACCTTAACCTCTCACAATCTCTCAACAAACTAACCTACTTCCTTACTAAAGACTAGAACAATATCTCTATTGCAAAAATGGAAAATGAGAAAATGATGAGTGAATATTAGTGAGTAAAAAATGAGTGCCCTCAAAGTAGAGAATTCTCCCCTATTTATACAAGAATTTGTGAGACTTAATGCTACAATTACGCTCTATAGTTTGCCACCTATTCTCCCTTCTAATGCCACCACTTAGCTTATAACATTGACTAAGCCTAATCACAAGGTGATTAGGCTTACAAAAATAAATATAAAATTGACACATATAAAGTCCTATTTTTAAACTACTAATGAATCACTCCTAATTTACTAAGTCAAAATATACTTACTCCTAATTACTTCTTACCTATTCTAATAGGTTTCTAACTCTTTAATAAAGAGTACCATCATATTTTTTTTTATTCCACTTGCTTTGTCTAGCAAAGTGGTTCAATCTATACTTGGCCCACGTATCAAGGAAGAGGAGTTTTTGATGTATAAACATTTCCCCACTCCCTTAGGAGATGGGGTGCACCACCACGTGGTCATTACTTTGATTTTCCTTCTCATCACTATGTGGTGTTTTATGTAGACTTTTAGCATGAGGATACTAATGCAATTTATTATAATGTGTGTGTACATATACATGTATATATATGTATATGTATACATACATATATACATGTCTATATATATACATATATATATACATACATACACACACATATATAACCCAAAATTTCATATATATATAAATATGATCATATGAAGATTTACCATCATAAAGATTCAATAACCCATTCCAAATCAACCAAAACATTACAAACATCACCAACTACAACA
This sequence comes from Cryptomeria japonica, assembly GCF_030272615.1. NCBI lineage: Eukaryota > Viridiplantae > Streptophyta > Pinopsida > Cupressales > Cupressaceae > Cryptomeria > Cryptomeria japonica. The sequence goes on along the minus strand of NC_081406.1, from coordinate 43,731,181 downwards.
AAAGGTTTCTTACCATTTCCTGACTAACTTGACTTAACTTGACCGACTAGGATGTGAGTGTGTGATAGCTCAATGAGGCACATATTAAAGATTACCAAACCAAGTTCTTCTCGTGAGTGATACTCTTCCTCCCTTCTGGAGGCTTGAGCATTCCCTGCATCTAACTTAGCTCATTACAACAATAGTTAGCCCTCATCAATACATGCATATGCATCATAGATTTTCATCTTCAAATTATCATAATGATTGCACATTTATTCATTATATTTTCTAATCCAAATAAATATACTTTAAATGTAATCATGCATTAAAGATTTTTAACTAAGTACAATAACAATAAATAGGTAATAACATAATGGGGTGTAACACATGAACCCTTCTAGATCAAAACCTCTACGTTTTTCACACCTCATTCTATATGATCACAATATAGAATAGGTTCTTTTAAGATAATATTTATCAAGAATAGTAAAATATACAATTTACATGAAGTTGGAAAGGGTGAAGGCTTTCTACCTTTCTAAAATGTATCTTGTTAGCTTTATTTAATTGCTAAATTGTCCCCAAATAGGCTATCCTTCGTGGCACATGTTGTTCTCCATTTTGAAAACTTATGTTCCTTCTCTTGAAAAATAAAAATGACTGCCTTTGTCCTGCAATGGAAGAGAACAAAAAAAGTTTGAAATAAAGACAACAATATAAGGTTCCAGACTTAGGAAACCTCCTACACTTTAAGCTTATAAAATATTGGGCAGGTGAACCCTTTAAGACTATTTCTCACAAAAATATTAAATGTTTTGCAGGAAACTAGTGTAAATTCTTGCAAATTTTCCTTACTGACCAGTACAACTAAAACATAAATGGAAAGTTGATTTTATCTTTTGAATATGATCACAAAATTCACCCAAAGACTAAACAGATAAATCAGTGCCTTATCTGGGCAACAGAGTCATCTATAACAGACTGCAACCTGACAAGAGAAACTAATACACACATAAAAAATTCTTGATCTATCAACTTTGAATATGCCTGACATATACAGAGTCCAAATCTGCATTAGACTTCATCATCCAATCCACACCAAAAGTACTTATATCAATGATTTTGTTCCAAGTATATTTATATTTTCCTCCTTGAGAAAAAGACTAAAAACAACATCATTAGATGCCTAGCAAATCATTCAAATAAGCGATCCTTGATTACTTAAATGGAATAAACACCAGTACAATGACACAGAGACAATATAAGTCTGAGTTTAAATTCTCTAGACTATATATTTCATTCCTCTATCAGATGGTTACAAGTACTTCATAGTTGACTCTGAAATTGCTAAGACAAACACTTTGTATTAATTTTGCCAGAGTTTAGCTACAAAAATTGTGTCTCCTTTTCTAGGTAGCCTTGGTATCCTTTTATAGAAAAATCAGGATGCAACAAGCTTCGGGCTACCTAGAAGAAAAAACTTACCCTAACTGACATTTTTACCAAAGGTTACATTGTTGTACCGTTGCAGTTGAGGGAGAAATCTAACATTCTTCTTGGGATGCGTGCTTCATTAATTCGTTGGTCATTTAGTTGGAAAGTAGTTGAAAGGGCAGGCTCCTATCTCCTAAAATTGGTTGCAACAACCGATAGCTTCATAATGTCAGTGGATCTTCTTGTACCAGAGCATTGATGAGTTCTTATCACAGAGCGGCGCACCATTATGTTCTTCCCATATCTCCCTGTAGATCTCCTAGGTACCTCTCACCAACCCACTTTCATCTTGAAGCAATATCTGATGGGATTTGCACATATTTGCCATCGTTTCCACTGAATATTTAAATTTTTTTTGGCGCCAACGGATCAGAAGGCCTTCTCTCTAGGCACTTTTTCCTTTAGTTTCCAAGTCTCGGCCTTTAAAGTTCAGACATTTTCCCATAGCGGTATAGTGATAGCCATCCGATCATGGGAAACTAACATGAACTTTAACTTTCCTAAGTAATCCGCTTAGAAATGGGCAGCACCACTTAGTCTCTGATATGTTAAAAAACTTAACCGCTACCACTAGCAGTCCACTGTAACTGCTGGCAATAACCGCTGTTTGGATCCGCCTCTAGTGGTTTGTCGCTATGTCGCAGGTGATAACCATCGCGCACCTTCAGACTGCGGTGTACAAACAACCATTGATCATCATAGGACTTGCTTGTTCTTTATTTCCTCCGGATTGCTCAACTTTCCCATCGGGCCTCACTGCTTGGTCGCCAAGTCGTGGCTATTAGCCATCGCACATCTTTTCATTACAACTTGGCGACAGCTGTAGATCTTCCCTGGATCACCTTTGATCTGCCTTGACTTTCTCAACTTTTACCTCACTTGGGCCATTTTCTTTATCACCTTTTCTTTTGGCTGGCCTAACACGTGTCACGTCTTGATTTTCCTTTGGATCCATCTACCCGCCACCTTGGACTTTCCACTTGGTCATTCACCAAGTCGCACAGGATACCTAGTGAGCATCTTCATCCTGCGGTTGGCGAGAATTTTTGGATCGTCTCCCCCGACCGTTGATCCTCTTTAATCTGTACGAGTCTTAGCTTCTCTAAATAGCTCTCTCTTATGCCACGGTGTCACCACATGGCATCTCTGGATTCGCTCTAAGATCTTCCAGCACTCCACCTGTCCAGTCAGTCCTGCCACTTGTCAACCTCTGGTTCACCACCTGATCCATATGTCTCACCAAGTCATCTCTACTGGACCCACCACCTCTTTTGGTTTGGTCGGCCTTAGCCTTTTGGCCAAACTTCGTCTTCTGCTATCCATTTTTGTGTCTCATCAAAACCCCATTTTCATCGATGCCTTCACTTTTCGATGAAACTGGTTGAAATCTCCTCGATGTACCCTTTGTTGATGGATCTGAGCACTTGGTGAACTGTTTTCTCGTCTTATTGAAACCCAAGTTTCATCGACACCTTCACTTGTCGATGAAACTGATGCCTTCGGTGAGTCCATTTTGAGATCTATCGAAGTCATCATCTGCTCGATATACACCTTGATGATGTGCCACTTGTCCGCTATGTGTTACCATTTGATTAGCTCTGGAGTTCACAACTGGGCACCACTTGTTGCGAGGGTATTCATTCCAGGCTATCCACTCTGACACCTTAGCATGACCTCCATTAACTGCCAGAATGAACCACCTGCCTTAACTGCTTGCATCAACTGTTGGCCATGGTTCACCACTAGTGGTTTGTCGCCAAGTCACGACCTTTATCTGGCGAGCATTTTTACGTCGCAACATAGCGATAGCCCTTGGATCCATCTTGATCACCGTTGATCTTTGTGGATCTGCTTGACCCTTAGCCCCTCTAAGCGGCTACATCCTATGCCACGATGCCACCACGTGTCTACCACTTGTCAACTGCGTGTAACCATGCGACACCTCATGACTTGCTCAGTGACCTTGGTGCCACTTGGAATGCTAGCTCATCAATCACCAAGTCGCGGCTATTAACAGTCAAGCACTTTCACATGGCGATATAGCGATGATCGTGGATCTGCATTCAACCTACTCACTGTTTAATTTGCCTTTTCACTACAAAATAAGGCTGCTCTGAGATGCACGCACACATGCGGGGGGTGGGGGGGAACCACTTGCTTGATCGGCCACTCGCCAAAAGCCCGTAAGCTTTGACACCTAAGATATATGCGGCCTTGCATATAAATACCAAAATGCTCCTCCCTGTGACCAATGTGGGATAAAAGTTCGCCTTAGCCCTTTCCATCGGGTCATCGGGATCACTTCAAAACTTAATTTCCGATGGCCGATGATGACTTTCTATGCTCCACACCTTTCTCATGGGTCCCACCACTTAGTCGCCATGTCATGACTGTTAACCATTGAGCACTTTTGCAGTGCGGTATAACGATAGCTACAAGATCAATAGGAACCTACTCGATCTTTAGGAAACCTGACAGATACATAGGAAAAGACATAAGACTTATGGGTAAACGTACAGAGTTGGGTCCCAATCCCACGGAAGTCCGCGGGTTGGGAAATGAGCCCGCTAGAAACGGGTGCCCGATTTGTACAAATCGGGCACTCGTTTAGCTTCGGGTGCCCGAGCCAAAACAAAACGGGGGTCTATTTAGCAACGGGTGCCCGAAGCTAAACGGACGCCCGTTTACTTCAAATCGGGCACCCGATTTGAAGAAAACGGGCGTCCGTTTTTGAAATGTATTTATTTATTTATTTTTACCATTTTACCATCATTTTTACTGTTTGAAAAACGGGCAGGCGTTTCTAAGGAGCATGGGTACCCGTTTTCTTCACCTCAGCTGACCCCCTAGACCATTTTTACCTCCTTCCAGGTATTTAGCTTTATTTTTTATATTCTATTTTATTTATTTTTATTGTTTTTCATAAAAAAAATGTTAATGTATTGATATTTTTTTATTTTTATGTTTTAAAGTTTGAAAATCGTCTTTTATTTCATGTTTAAAATAGTTTTCAGTTTTCAAATATTGCAAAAAACATGAATAGTAAAAACCGTAGGAAAAAAAAAAACATGAATAGTATTTAAACCGTAGGAAAAAAACAAAAACGTAAACGAACAGTAAACATTAGACGCAAAAAATAGGCAATAAACCCTGAACAAAAAAATGAATAAACATTAGACGCAAAAAACAGACAATAAACCCTGAATAGAAAAACGAACAATAAACATTAGACGCAAAAAACAAACAATATACCCTGAATAGAAAAACGAACACTAAACCTTAAATAGAAAAAAACGAACAAGTCCCAAGAGAAATTTGACTATCTTGGTTGATTAACCCTAAATTTGACTATCTTGGTTGATTAACCCTAAACCCTAAACCCTAAACCCTAAATTAAATGGTGCTTAGTGATCAGTTTTTTTCCTAGCAGTGTTGTATCAAATGGAACATATATTTAGTTTTTGATTGGAGCTTTTAGAGTTAAATTTTATTTTTTTTGGTTTTCAGTCTATCATAATCAGCAAAGGTATAATAGATCATCATTCATCTCAATGTAACTACAAAATTACAAATCACCATAAGGTGATCCAACACATCATGGGTCCAAAGCAATCACAAAACATATATCAAACTAAGCAAACAATAAACACTCAGGGGCATACAATGCAACAAATGAAGCATCTAGAATAAGATCAAAGTAAAACTGAAAGATTTACATTCAAAATGTAAATGGCACAATCATACGCACATGGCCAAATCCACATCAAGAATGAAGAATGCAAATGAGTAAAAGGGATTGGCATTAGAGGGGCATAGAATATAGTGAGGGAAATGTTGAGGACCCCCTGAATTTTATCCATGTCATTGTGTTTAGGCGACCTCTCAAGATTATGCACCATCATTGTGTCATAATGTGTCAAAAATATATTGGTTAGAGTATTGAACTAAGGCCTATACAAGTATGGTGGAAGACCGTTGAGGGTAGTGTTAGTGTTGGTCTTAATGATAACAACTAATAATCAAGACCTCATGTATAGGGCATGGTGGCCCATTTTTTTGCATGATCAAGAGGATTGGCTATGATTAGAAATGGGTCATTGTAGATAGTGTAGGAATTTCTAGGCTACAAGTGGATATCAACTAATACAATCCCTACATCATTATGTTTTCATACATGTCAATATAAGGGTAGGCCATGAAAGTGTATGTTATAATTATTTGGTTTATCTTATACCAATTTGTAATACAATGTAATTTGTTATACCAATATCTATCACTAGGCAATAATCACCTTGTAATTCTTTAGTGGATAGTTTGCACAATGGTGGGAATATGTAATTATTTTAGATGAAATAGAATTATTATCAATTGCGAAGTATCATGTTTATAATCCATCACATGTTACTAAGAATTATGAATAAGCTCCCAACTACCTATGATGTTTATAATCCATCTCATGTCTAAGAAATGTTTGTTGATTTCTCGAAAGGATTGGACTTAGTGACCTACTTGCCTCAAATGGAAAGCAAGAAAGTATAAATAGAAGGTGTACATCAAGAGTTTGAGGTATTGCAATCTTATTGTAGCAATATTAGTAGAGTGTGTGTTGGAAGTGAATGTATTATATTATGTGAAAGCAAATGAAAATAGTAGAGTGTGTGTTGGAAGTGAATGTATTATATTATGTGAAAGCATTAATTGAAATAGTAAAATAAGAACCAACAAGAAGGGAGAGTTGAGGGTGGTGTCTATATAGGGTAGATGAGTTATGTAATCTAATAAATGACAAATTTTCTTGGATAGGTTTCATTATAAACCCCACTAAATTACTTAAAAATTTACACGTCTATATAAATTTATTTTGCCAAGTATATATTAAATTAAAAAAATGATTATATATTTATATGTGTATGTATCATTTTACATTTAGAATGAATTGATTCTAAAATTTTTATGATAATTGCTTGTATTTCATTACCAAATGTTTATTCTAATTGATATAATTGATGAACATAATTAAAATATATTTTGAAAATTATTTAATATGTAAATAAAAGTTGATCTTAAGTAAATAAATTATTTAATATGATATAATGAATTTCCTCTTAAGTATCACCATCAAAGGGTATGTGATCTTCATCTACAAAGGGAATGAAACAATATCCATTCCAAAGGGAAGGGTATGGATCTCCTAAAGTCTATTCCAAAGTGTGTGGGGGAAATCAATATCCAATGCAATACACATAGAATCATGATCTTGATACTAGATCAAATCACTCCTACATGGTCAATGATGTTACACCAAGATTATATATTTTCTAGTTTTTCTAGTTTAGGTATGACTCCATACATAAAAGGAAAATGATTAAACCACCTAAAACTTATGAAGATACCATTTTACAAAAGAATCATAGTTATCCCTTTCTAATTTTACCACAAAAGGATGAATAGAGAAACCTATGATGCCTCCTCATGTTTGTAATTGTAATTGTAAATTTTCAAGTTTGTAATTTAAAATTAGAAAGGGAACACTCACATCGACAAACAAAGGGACTAGTTTAATTAAATAATAGTAAAGAGATTGGATATTATTTTTATATTTCCCAAATTGATTGAGCATAATGATTTTATAAAATTTAAAATAATTATATGCTTGGTTTTAGATCACCTCCTTTGACTTTACAAGTCATGGAAGATCTTCTAAAGCCCAAATGCACCTTCAACTTTAAAAAACTATGTAGTTTTATGATCAACCCTTCATATATCTTGTCGAACATTGATGAAGTGAGCTTCTAAAAATAAGAATAACCAATACATATGCTCTACTAAAAAGATCATAATCCTAATAATTCTTCACTTAAATGTCTTTTATAAATATTTGATTAATCTCTGTTTGTAACAATCTATATAAAATCCTATAAAAGTAATCGAAAATTTAATGTTTGTAATTGTAATTGTAAATTTTCATGTTTGTAATTGTAATTGTAAATTTTCAAGTTTGTAAATTTTCATGTTTGTAATTGTAATTGTAAATTTTCATTTTTGTATATATATGCAGATTATTTTCACATGATGGATGAGTTTGAGATAGATGAGCTATTAGGTATAGTACCACCTCCACCTCCACCCCCTCCACCTCCACCTCCACCTCCATCAGAGCAGTTGCGACAGACAATTAGGACAAATAGTGATGCTCTGATTAGAGATATTCACACTATTAGGCGAGCCTCATCCACCCCCTCAGTTGTTACGCCTTGCAGATAGTATGCAAGGCATTGTACAGTCTGTGCAGGCATTAGATAGCGAGTTAGATAGCTATCATAGCTGGCATGAGGTATTGCATGCATTTTACGCAGATGGCCTCACATACAAACAAGTTAATGATTTAAAAATAACAAAAATAGATTTGAAAAAATATTTTGTGAACCCTAAGATGGGTGAAGAGATAGATCCGAAGAAGCCACGGATCTCTATTCGATGGTGTAGGCACCTGGGCATTGCTAGCCACTTTTGGGAGAGGTTTGACCATCCACCACACTCCAATCATGAGGTCCCAATGTATTTTTTGAAGAAATTATGGGCGGAATTTGAATTGGGCAAAAAGCCCAATTACTTTGATATTAGATCTTTTTAGGGGGTTAGGAGAGGCATGCCCTAGGATAGGCCAGGAGCAAAATTGAGCGACAGGGTTAGAAACCGTGTGCGCGATGATCCATTGGTTCCTCTTCCATCACCAGTTGTTCCAGCACCTTCCCATCACCGAGCAGTGGATTCTGCTCTAGGTTCATTGAGTGTCCTGTCGAGCAATTTGGTATAGCAGTTGCGGGAGGTGAGGGCTGCCCCCTTCTTAGCACATGTTTGCACGAGTTGTGGGGATGTATGTAGGGGTCCATAGAGTGAGGCTGCCCCTAGAGGAGATGATGATTTTGATGATGCTGATGCCGCCCATGGTGGTTACGATGATGCCAAGGAGGCTGCACATGCTGATGTCGTCTCTTCATATGTTGATCTCCTATGGGCAGACGATGATCAGCCTAGAGAGGTACAAATTTATTTGTATAATTTACAGTGCAATATTAAATTCCTTATATATACACATATGAACCATAACATGAGTCAATTTTTTCTAGACAGATGATGGATCACACCACATCATTGAGGAACAGACATCATGTTACCTCAATACCCAGAGATGTTGGTACCCCATTTACGGTATGCACTTTCATCTAGATAGATTGTATTGATATGTACATTTAAAATAAATAATAAATTTTTTAATGTAATGATTTACATATGATATGTTTTTTCAATTTTGTAGGGTGCTTCATGTAGCACTGAGGTGGGTACTTCTTCAGGTGACCCATGGACCACTGAGGCTCAGCCTCACATACCACTAGTATGTTTTTCATCCATTAATTTGAAGTGTTTACATGCTTACTAATTTAAGTACAACTTTGATTCATGTTCGTTATTTTTTGCAATTATAGGCTTCTGGATCGTTTGATGGCGCATCACATGTACGCCTTCGACCATGAGTTACTTTTCCTGCATCACATGTATGCTTTTCTGTGATAATCTTGTAGTCTATATATATATATACTTTATAATTTATGTATATATACAGGTTTGATTCATGCTTTATATATGTTGTTCAGGTCCACACCACTACCAATATTGGTACGGCTATGGGGTTGATCTAGATGCAACCATCGACATTATCATTTGAGGCACAATTATTACAAAAATAATTTCTAATTTGTTTATATTGTGTTCCTGGCTTTTATATGGATTATCAAAATTGATATACAATGTTTTTATTTGCAGGACTTGGCTACGACCACTTTTCTTGTTCATGATAGTGGACCTCCACGTATCAGTGAGGGCATTGTCGAGCACGGTCGTATGGTAATTTATTTAAATTTTTTTAGTATTTAATTATTTTATAAGTGAATTATGCAAGTAACTTCTTCTCATGTAAAATCTTTTAATAATGCACAGGAGGGTGCAAACACTGATATTGCACAGACACAGGATGGTGCATCTTAGGACCATGTGCAACATGATGATTCATCTCAGCTACCTTCACATGGAGTGAAGAGGACTGCAGATGAGATGCACGCGAGTTCTTAGATTGTATATTTTAGATCATGTCATGTTATTGTATTGTGGACTTTTTATGATGACACTTGTTAGGTTATCTCGGGACTTGTTATTATGTGATTATATATAGGACTTGTTGTTATGTGTTATGTGATTATATATAGGACTTTTTATTATGTCATTTCCTTGCTATTATGATATCAGGTCGTGTTATGTGATTTGGCGCACTCTAGTGATTATATATGTGATACATTGTTTTGTTATTATGTTATTTGGACTTGTTTTAATGTCATTTCCTTATTAAATTATTATTTCAAGACTTGTTATTATAGTGCAACAATTTATAATTCAATGTGCACAAAATAACATTAAGAATAAGATAACTAATACAATATTGTTTATGAAACCAAAATTGTATCAAATGTAGACAAATACAATGTTAAAGGGACAAAGAAAAACAATTATCGTGATTAAATATTTAAAAGAGTTCACACAAGTATCGACTTATTAATTATAAATGAATCTCATAGAGGAATCATGATTTTCATGATTATATAAAAGGATTATTAATTATAAATGAATCTCATAGAGGAATCCAATAGATTGATGGAATTAAGGCTAACCATTCTTTGACCCATTCCGCATTCTCGCATTCTTCCCTTTCACCTGCAACACAAAATTGACAAAAACATGCAAGCTCTCTAGTCCATATAGTCCAAGTGTTAGAATTAGAACTCTTAAATGAATGCCATCTAGCTGACCCATTTATTGTATCACAATCATATCTTGGAAGGATATTCTCCTCTTTAACTAGCCAGAAGAAAGGTCTAATTGTAGAGTTCTGACTTGATCCTGTGGATAAATTTGCACTACACCAATCCACAATTGCACTTGCATTTTTAAATTTAGCCGTTTCCTTGAATTTGAGTTGCTCTCTACAAAGGGCTCTCTTAACACATGCACCAGCACCGTCATGTTCTCCTTTCCCGTGTCCAGCCTCAAAAAACTCCAAATGTGTTTGATATTAGTTTTTTTATGAATCCTACTCAACCAATAAAACATTCTAGCATTCTTGAATTGCTCTGTGCAATTATCAGACCATATTAGATGTTGTGTCATCTGAATTTCTCTCTCCCTCAAATTCTGAAAAAAGGTCTTGAAGCAAAACTGGACAAACTCAGATGAGTATAATTTATTATCACTCATATAGAAATGGTACTCTCTCAAAATTTTGTGATCCTCTTGTGTACTATCTGGTGCATGCCTATAGACAATATGGACAAAAATTGATACCTACACTGAATTGTAGTATTGTGATTGTACCTCATCTTGTGGTGCAAGCATGTAGTTCTCTACAAAGTCAACAACCGAAAGTATACTACCAACAAGAAATGTATCCTTACATATTCGAAACTGACCATCGAGCCATCTAGCATTTTGAGTGTGTTTAACATATTTAGGTATGATGTTACTCTTGAATTCATTCATAAATGCATGAACACTAACTTTTTCAGTGATTAGATCGCATTGTTTTCCAACCTTTCCATCCTTCAGTGTGTTGTCTTCAAAATCTGATTCCCTTTAATATCCCTAGAATAATATGATTCAAGCTTGGTGCAGAAGAGACATCGGAGATAAAGAAATTCTCAAGACAACATATGACAAGGTTTGGATAGACCTTCTACACTTCGGACTTCCTCGGAGCCCAAGTGGGTATACCTTTGTGAATTAAATTCACACTTTCAAACATAAACCCACAACAAACCAGTCCAGAAAACCAGTGGATTTATTCACCTTGAAATCAACTGAAAACAAAGGATGGAAATTGTACTTAAATTCATCATTTCGATCAACAAAGCATGCAATAAACAACTTCAATTAATACCGGTGCCTTATCCAAGGTCACAGAGTCATCTAAATTCAAATAAAACTCCTTAAACAATACATCTTTATACTTCCCGTCGGCTTGGTTTCATTAATCCTTATATATGCCTGACACATACAAGAATTCAAGCATTCCAAACTAAGCTATGGTCCTCAAAATTCAAAGTTCCTCCCAAAGAATTTACTGGTATGAGTGATCCCGCGTATTTAATTTCTCTCCTAAAGAGAAAAGCTAACAAACACTTATACTAAAATTGCTTTGCAATTCCATTTCAAACAGAACAACCCTGGATTATTCAGAATGAATACAGTAAATAAATTTGTGAAAAAACTTGAAGACAACACAAAACTTTACTCAAAACCGATGGCCTGTATATTGATATTCAGTTTCAAGAAACATTACAATAAATTCTGATTCTCCATTAGACTTAGAAAAGCTTAGATAAATTTCTGCAGCGTTTTCTTACAAAATTTTGTGATCTCTTTTCCTCTTCGTGACTGTTCTGGCAGACCTTCTTGCAAGGTTTCACGAAGATGTTTCTTCATGAATGATCTCGTGTTCTTGTTTCCTTGCATCTTGCTTGTCTTCTTTTAGAAAAATTGTATCTCACAAGGACTGGTTCAATAGTAACAGAGTCGCCACCCACAAAACTATGGGAAAAATGAAAACAAGCAGTCTTACCCACAAACACACAACAAATTTCTTTACAAATCTCGGCACAGATCGATATTTATATCTTTGTAATAACTCTCCCCAGCAGAGTCGCCACTTTTGTTGTCTTCAAAATCTGATTCCCTTTAATATCCCTAGAATAATATGATTCAAGCTTGGTGCAGAAGAGACATCGGAGATAAAGAAATTCTCAAGACAACATATGACAAGGTTTGGATAGACCTTCTACACTTCGGACTTCCTCGGAGCCCAGGTGGGTATACCTTTGTGAATTAAATTCACACTTTCAAACATAAACCCACAACAAACCAGTCCAGAAAACCAGTGGATTTATTCACCTTGAAATCAACTGAAAAAAAAGGATGGAAATTGTACTTAAATTCAGCATTCCGATCAACAAAGCATGCAATAAACAACTTCAATTAATACCAGTGCCTTATCCAAGGTCACAGAGTCATCTAAATTCAAATAAAACTCCTTAAACAATACATCTTTATACTTCCCGTCGGCTTGGTTTCATTAATCCTTATATATGCCTGACACATACAAGAATTCAAGCATTCCAAACTAAGCTATGGTCCTCAAAATTCAAAGTTCCTCCCAAAGAATTTACTGGTATGAGTGATCCCGCGTATTTAATTTCTCTCCTAAAGAGAAAAGCTAACAAACACTTATACTAAAATTGCTTTGCAATTCCATTTCAAACAGAACAACCCTGGATTATTCAGAATGAATACAGTAAATAAATTTGTGAACAAACTTGAAGACAACACAAAACTTTACTCAAAATCGATGGCCTGTATATTGATATTCAGTTTCAAGAAACATTACAATAAATTCTGATTCTCCATTAGACTTAGAAAAGTTCAGATAAATTTCTGCAGCGTTTTCTTACAAAATTTTGTGATCTCTTTTCCTCTAGTCCTAGTATCCATTTATAACCACATGGATGCACAAAGCTTCGGACCTTTTGAGGAGAGTTTGTTACAAAATAAAGAAGTTACAAGCTTTTCACAAAAGCAGTTACAAGCACTTTTCAGCCTCTGCAGTTACTTCAACCTGTTATTCTGTTGCAACCTCTTCTGTCTTTTCAGGGGCACTCTCCAACTGTTCCGAATCCTGGGTGGCATATTTAGTTGCCCACTCACTATATATTTCTTCTGTCGGCCATGAAAAATTAATCACATCATCTTTATTTTTAGTCAACCTTTTCCAAGAATTCCTCAGTTTGTTGACTTTTGAATTAAGAAAACCATAATGTGACTTAATTTTTTCTATCTCTTGTATTGTCATGACAAAGAAAGAAGTATCATCAAGATCAATGATTCCTTTGACTCTTGCTGACAATTTGGCTTCTATCTCATTAAGCCATATCTGCTTGTCTTTTAACTGATCCGAATTAGCAAAAATTCCTAGGAGCAACTCACAAACTTGATCAGTGTATTCCTTCTTAAGCAATTTAACCCTTCTATCCACATTATCCACCTCTGTTGCCAATTGCATTAAGACTTTATCAACATCAGAAGTGGATTTGATAATAGGATTAGCTCTTGCTTCATCACAGGATACACACATGAACTCTAGATCTTGCTCCCTAGGTCTCCATCTGTCAAAAATGGGTGTCAAAATGGCCTTATCTCTCCTCAGCTCATCCCACATCTCCATAATTTTTCCCACATTGTTGTAAAGCAATGAGGCATTTATTGTATCTGCAAAACTGGAGATTGTGGCCCTTACTTTCTCCTCATACTTCCCTGCATATAAGGCTTGAGCCTGTTTCAGGTTTTCTAGTTCCTGGGGAGTAATGTCAATCATTTGAGAACTGGAGGGTGCTAGAGATGGTGGAAGTTCAATGATGGGACTAGTAGGTGGAGGTCTTGCAGGAGAAGAGGAAATCATCAGTGTTGAAGACTCACCTTGTTGGTATTGTCCCATCAACTGGCTCTGCAATTTAGCAATGATGCTATCTTTACCTCTTACCTCCTCCTTGGCACTGTTATAGGCCTTTAAAACTGTTTCCAACTTAATTTGGAGGGCCTCTTTTTCTTTGGCTTCCTTCTCTGCCATTGCAACACTGGATTTTGCAGTTTCTAGCATAGTGCTAGAAGCTTCTACTATCCCTGTACTTTGCACTCTCTTTACCATCATTCCACCAAGGTAACTTGACCCTGGGGTATCTTTGCCTTTCTTGCTCTCATTTCTTTTGAGAGACCACATGACTAGTGCAACATTATCTTTATTGAAAGTTACCCCTTCCATGGGTTCAGTCTCTTTTCTTAATGCATCTAACACAAGGGAATTTGCAATGTCCCACTCTGGTAAGATAAACACTCCAGCTTGTGCTACCATATCTCTTCCCTGCTCAGGGGTGATGGTTTTGAATTCTTCCATCATCTCTTGTTTTATTTCTTCTTCCACTGAGGCTAGATCTTTATTGGGCTGCTCAGCCTTTCTTGTCTCACATCTAGCATTATATCTATCTATATGCTATTTCCAAATGAATTGCACAAATGCTTCTGATGTGACAAAATTGTCATCAGCTAGAAAGGCACTACTTGCCTTTTTAATCTCAGGATCCCACTCCTGGTCTTTAAGTTCAGTAGAGGTGATGTCCATTTCAGCATCAATAGGTTCTTCTGGCATCCCTTCCTCCACTTCATCATAGGTGTATGCAATTTCCCCTAAACTACCCAATTGTAAGAGGTATTCAGCTGCCGCTTGTTCATCTCCTATATGGATAGGGGATTGGGATGGGGAATACAAAGGTGTATATGATTGCACTTCCTTCCCCACCCTTTGCTTCTTTGGGCTGTCTGGGATATCAATGACATCTTGTATTTTCCTCTTTCCTTTGGATGTAGAGGGCTCCCCTGTTGTAGGCACTAGCATACTGTAACCTGATTTATTGTGCAATGTGTAATCACCAGGAGGAATTGCTTTGCTGGAAGCTGATCTGCTTAGGATCATTCTGGCTTTTTCAGGGTTATTCTTAATCACAGCTTCCCTCTTCTCCTTCAGTGTTTGCATCACATCCTCAAAGCAAACAATCAAAACCTTTATTTTCTCTTCTAGTGGGAAGAAGCTAGACAATGGGTCATAGCTAGCATCAAACTGATGCACAAAATCCAAGGCTTTCTTATAAGCCACCCACTTTTCTTTCCTTAGTTCCTGCTCATCTAGATCAAATTCATTCCTGATGAGGTCTTCAGGAAATTGGAATTGATGAGGCCTACCTCTGCATGCTACCTTTTTCCTAAACACACCGTTGAAGAAATCCTCTGGATCAGCACACCTAGACACTACAGTGGATAAATGATAAGGTTTGAGGAAATCCTCAAAGCAATTCGAGCCTCCCTTTGTTATTACGAACTGGTGGGCTATGGTAGCTGCAGGGAAAATAGTCCCTTTACCTCTGCCTGTTAACTCTGCCTCTTGTAGGCCACCAATTTGCCTAAGGATCTCTGCTATTCCCACTTTGAGAGGGACCTGGTAAGGTAACAAAAATGGAGTACCCCTGAAACCAAAAACTCTGAAAACTGTGGAGACTGGATATAAATAGATGTCGCCCCAGTTATGAACAATTTTGATGTTCTCTGCGAATTCTTTTGGCCTTATGAATTCCAGAAGAACCTTGGGGACTCTTGGGTTATCAGAGCAGAGGAGAGTCCTTATTTTGGATGCAAAATATTTATCAAACTTTAAGAAACTAGCATCCTCTCTGTCCCATGACAACACAGTACTCCATAATTGTACTGACATTTTTTCTCCTTCCTTCTCCTTAACCAGGTCTAGTCCACTGGCGAAATAATCACCACCTTTGAAGAGAAAAAGGTGCATTAAGAGTGAGTACCATCCGAAAGGTCTGTCCACCTTTCCATTCTTTATTCCTATCAACCCTCCATGGATAGCATCGGCAATGAAAGAGGCATAATCAAATGTGATAGCAAGAGAAGGATTCAAAATCTGGACAATCATTAGCAAGTAATGATTCGGCATATTTGCTTTAGCATCTTCTCCTAGAACTTGACAAAGTGCCCAGTACATTCCCTTAGCCCTCAGGGTAAACATACTTAATGAGAAAGGCTCTTGCGTGTTAGGTCCTACAACTGCTAACCCTCCTATTTTCACAAAAAGTTCCTTGAGAGTCCCATTCCTGAGATGACTCCTCTGTGCACCATAAATTTGGGCTAATGATGTGAAATTTATAGGTTCCAGGAAGTTTGTGAACTCATTAAGTCCAAATGCTGTCCTAAATTCTTCAGCATTAATTTCCACAAGGGTTTTCCCATTTACATCCCAGATGCATCTTGTGACTGGATCATAATTTAATGCCATTTGGGTTAGCAGGTCTGTATCCATGAATACCCCTGGGACTACTAATTTCCCAACATCTAGTTCCCAGATACTGTTTTGAGGAGCAAGAGAATTTCTCATTCCAAATCCAACTTTAAACAACCCCAACCAGGACAGTCCAACCTGTGGGTCTCTCAGCCAATTACCTTTGTCATACAATCCTTCTCCTATCTTTAAACGGGGAGCCCTGGGCACTAACTCTTTGGCCTTTGATGCCTGATTAGTTGATAACGTCAACTATTCTAAAAAATCATCACATACACTTCTTTCTAAATAGTTAACCTTGCCGAAAAATTCCCTTTTAGGAGCCATTTTGAAAATGCAAGAAAATGAATATCACTCTTAAACAATCCTACAACAAAAGAATTTACTTAGAACACCACACAAGAATTGCTACAAAAATATGAGAGAACCTGATCTTTGCTTGAAGAAATTTTCTCTGCAATTGAACCGTCTTGCTTTGTATCTGAAGAAGATAACTCTGCGTCTGTTCTTCTGCAAAATCTTTTAAAAGATATCTTCACTTGGTAGTTAGGAAATCAAATATTTGTACTCAGGGCCTTAACTGTAACATTGATTCCGCATGCTCCGGCCGTCCCTTCGAAATTGAATTCATACGAGAATTCATATTTTTTCGCTCCAATGGGTCACAACATTCCTGCAAGTGTTCCATTTTGCTCTTTCGCAACTTCGCAAAGCATAACTATCGGGCAGCTTAGTCCTGCGAAATAGCGCCAACCGTTCGATCAAAAGAAACTTGATTGAGCGTTAGATTAACTGACGGCTTTGGCCTTTTTCTGGGTCCTGCTTTTTTATTGGCTGCATAATACCACGTGGCATCGAATCATTGGCCTTGAAATTCCCTTCACATTCCACTTAATACTGGCCGCGTGTCTTTTCTTTTATACCGATGTTTCCACCTTGGTGGGCCCACACTTTCTTCTTAGACCACGTGTCATCATGACATGTGGACGGTTCTCGTTTACTCTCGCTATTTCACGGGCATAAGGAGTGAACACTTTACCCTTGCGAAATAGCGTAGGCCGTCAGATCATCTCGGAAGTTGATCGGCATTTAATCCTTTGAAAAGGCTCTCAGGAGGGGTGGGCCTGCTGATTCATCGTGAACACCTGGCATCCAGTCACTTGCGGCGCTGATTTGTCACTCTGTCATTCGCCAGAAGAAAACCACGGGGCCCCACTTTCGTCTCAACAGCTCTATCGTCCAGGTCATCATCATGACACGTGGACGGTTCTCGTTTACTCTCGCTATTTCGTGGGCATAAGGAGTGAGCACTTTACCCTTGCGAAATAGCACGGGCCATCGGATCATCTCTGAAGTTGATCGACATTTAATCCTTTGAAAGGGATCTCAGGAGGGGTGGGCCCGCTGACTCATCGTGAACACCTGGCATCCAGTCACCTGCGGCGCTGATTTGTCACTCTGTCATTCGCCAGAAGGAAACCACAGGGGCCCCACTTTCGTCTCAACAGCTCTATCGTCCAGGTCATCATCATGACACGTGGATGGTTCTCGTTTACTCTCGCTATTTCGTGGGCATAAGGAGTGAGCACTTTACCCTTGCGAAATAGCGCGGGCCATTGGATCATCTCTGAAGTTGATCGGCATTTAATCCTTTGAAAGGGCTCTCAGGAGGGGTGGGCCCGCTGACTCATCATGAACACCTGGCATCCAGTCACCTGCGGTGCTGATTTGTCACTCTGTCATTCGCCTTCTTATTTGTCAATAAGAAACTACAGGGCTTCAATAAATTGTTAACAGCTGTACCTGCCAGGTCATCTCCACCTGCGACCTGACTCACCTCCGGGGCCTGCCTTTCAGCCTTTAGTCCTGACCCGCTGACTGTTGTGACTTGTGCCAAGTGCAGCCATTTTACTCGCTGTCAACAACCAGCTGGACCATCTACGTGGCATGCCATGTGGTTTTTGCAACTTCGCTGGTCTTAAACTACACGCAACTTCGCCTAGCGAAATAGCGCGAGCCGTGGATCCATCCGTGAGATGCGCACTAGTTATTGGGCCCGACAACTTTAGAAGAAAAACATACAAGGCATAAAATTTTTCAATTGATCAACGTAACCGCCTAGGCAAATAACAAGGGGAACACTTCCTACGACCCCACGACCCATAACTTAAGTGAATAAAGTAACGACAGATTAGAAACCAGAGGGTTTAAAACAAATAAGATAGGATCTAAAATAAAAAACCCTTAAACCCTTAAGGTCTAGAACAAAGCTGAAGCACTTGGAATTACACCCTACTCAAAAATTTCAACATACCATAGCCAATCATGGGAAAAGAAAAACCCAATTTTAATCAGTGATAACACAGTGGATACTTAATAGATTTAAATCTTTTAACATCAATTAATTGTTGTCCAAAATCATTTGAAATATTTTCATGCAAACATTCATCCAACAATGCAAGATTGCCACATATATCACATACACCAGAAACACATACATTGAAAAGGAAATTTTGTTCATTTAGTGGGTTGCAAAACAAACTTGAAATAAACTCCTTGATAGTTTCAGGTGGTATATTTATACCACATTCTTGGAACATTCCATTACTATGCATGGTAACACGTATATATCGAAATACATCATAATGGTAGCGAAATTGAACATGAGTTTTGCAACAACATGTGACTCTTTCCTTGTTAATTCAAACATACCAAGGTTTACACTTTTCAAAAGACCTTTGACAAATGCTAATAGTCAACACTTTATCATCCAAATTTTTTTTATACAATTCAGTTTGAGTCATGTCCAATAGGTGTTTTGGATGTGGATCACGAATTTTTGATCCAACTCTTAATTTAAGAACATCTCTAACATTAGGTGATACTCTCGTATTATCGTGCCAGAATTTTTTGATCAAATTTTTGACTTCACCAGTAAGTTTCATATCAGACCTTGGTAGTCTACCACTAAAAGTCCACAATTTCTTTGCCGGATCACTTTCAAAATTAACTCTTCTTTTTACAGCTCTTGACAAAGTTTTGCGATGAATATTAAGATATCCACTTATGTTACTCATCATTCTTTTATTAGAAGTTGTTTGGCTTACTAAAGCTATTGTTATTGCTCGTCGTGCCACATTTTTATCTTTAGAACGACTTTTCTTTCCAATTGTATCAAAGGCGCTAGCAACAGTCGATACAACTTGTTTTAAAGACTCCTCCTTCTTCTTGGGTTTGACATAAAAGCCTAACTTCTTCATCACTTTTCGCATTTTAGTCATTTTAATTAGTTGTACCCTTAATTGACATTGAAACCCAAATTTCTTATTATAAAAAAAATGTCTAAACAATCTATTTGCATGTGTCCTAGTCTGTCTCCATGAAACCAAGCCAGGAAGGTTGTCTAGTACATCACTTTTAATTTCAAAATTTTCATTCATTTGATTATTATTCAAACATGTTTCATTTTCAATTGGTGTTTCCATTTCTACATACACATTATTGGTTTTAGTTGTAGGTGGATTTTCAATTTCATTTGGAGTTTCAAATTTGGTTTCAATTTCAGTTTCAAGTTGAGATCTAGTTTCAGTTGGGGTTTCAATTTGGATTTCAATTTCACTTTCAACTTGACTTCTAATTTCATTTGGGGTTTGATTTTCAATTAGAATTTCATTTAATAAGTAACCTGCTTCTACTAAATCACCAATTTCTTCATGAGAAAAAACATGGGGCTGTGGAGACATACCTATATCCAATAATGGATTAGAAGATGCACCTGAATTAAATGGTTCTATTGTGTTTCTTTCGTCAGCATTTATGGTCTCATTGATGTTCTCCTCTTCTAAAATGATTGTGGAACTTGAAGCTCCTTGTCTCATTCTTGATCTTCTCTCTCGTTGACGCATTGCCTCCTTCTCCCTATTTGCTGCAATCTCCTCAGTTGTCAGAACCTTCCTTTGCCTCTTCCTGCGTTGATTTGATCCCATGGCTACACCAAAATTTGAATTCGAATCAATCTCTTTACCAAATCGACAATAAGACAAACAAAGAGAATGATTAATCAAAACATTCTCTTTGCAGATTGTACCTGTCAGCCAATGATTGAAAAATCATTCAATCATTGGGATTTGTGCTTGTGGGCCAGATTCTGTCCCAACGGATCTTTTCAGAAACAGGCGCCCGTTTCTCTTTCAGAAATGGGCGCTCGTTTTTTAAAATTAGGGGCGGGAAACATTCCTTAGCTTTGTTTTTTGCTTCGGGATAGGCTTGGTCTCACCAAGCCTATACTTGGACCTCCAAAAAAATGACTAAGGTAAATCGACATCAGATTTCTACCTTGGCCTAATTTTTTGAGGGCCTTTCTGATTGAATTTTTTGATGAAACAAAAACCCATTAGAGTTTTCAGCGTCCTGAATTCAGAAATGTAAATTTTATAGTGATAAGATTACTTTTACTATTTTTGTATTATTTATTAATCAAAAGTGGAACCTAAACCTAAACTACCAAGGTTCACTAACACTTTAATAACTTTTTGGTTTTTAGGATTTTAGAAAAATAAATTATATGACATCAATCTACATACAATTCTTTTGAATATTAAAAAAAATAAAATGGAAAAATATGAAATTTTCATCAAATTATGGTGGTCGTACACCCGATGTTTTGAAAATATACTTTATTGTCAGCTAAAAATTAATAAAAAAAAATATATTCAATAAAAAAATAAGCAAAAATATTCTCATCAATATTTGGTGTCTTAGGTATCATTTCCCAGAAGGATTTGCAAAAATTCATTTATTTGCATCAAAAAAGGGTGGTCGTACACATGTGTGGTATGGTCTTGAAATAGGCATTTTGAAAAAATGGTTTTTAAACATGCCTACTAAAAAGAGATTTCTACCATGTGGGTATTAAAAAAAATTACATATTTGAAAAGTAGACTCTGAGCACTACATTTTCTATTACTGAAGTTTTTTGAGATTCAATCTCTAAGTGCATCAAATTTTGACATCAATCAACATAAAATTTGAAAAACAGAGAAAACACTTCCACTTTTTGCCCAAAAGTGGGACTCAACTTCTTGCAGCCACCCTTAGGCAGAATTAAAAATTATCAGAACCCGCCTAGGCCTAGACATAAAAAGGGGGCCTCTCTTGACGACACACAAACCCTTCTGCTTAAGTGGAAAAAGGCGACGAGCAAAGACCATGGATAAAAAGAAAGGGAAATTTTGAACCATGAACCTTAAACCAATTTGCAAATGGTTCAAAATAGACATAATACACTCTCACTTGCTTAGTACAAAAACTATTACAAAGTCACGACACAAGCAAGAGAAACGATTGAACCTTGAACCAAAATGGTTCAAGGGTTCAAGTTGAATGCAAAATACAACAATGCGCTACAAAGGCTTAATTTTCTAAATGTCTTCATGAAAAAGCAAAAACCCAAA
Source organism: Cryptomeria japonica (assembly GCF_030272615.1). NCBI lineage: Eukaryota > Viridiplantae > Streptophyta > Pinopsida > Cupressales > Cupressaceae > Cryptomeria > Cryptomeria japonica. Next base: position 43,709,257 of record NC_081406.1, on the reverse strand, counting down.
ACCCTTAGAAATTTATAGGTCCCAACAGTGGCTCTGACTGGGAATGGTTGGATGCAAGATCAACACAAGAATCTGGCAAAACTCTGGAACCCAGACCGACAGGAACAAAATACTTCTCTACGATTCAAAATAGGGGCTCCTTATTAAAAAAAACACACAACTAAAAGCTAATATATACAACCTACAACTACTGTGCATGGACTGAAATGGATCAAGAGAAGTAATATTTCAGGAATTGTCCATGCACTGGAAATTCCTGTACCTCGCCATTCATTCTTCGCAAGAAGTATGAATCCTTTCCATTGACATCACAAACAATTAAAGGGCCTATCCACAGTGATTCAAATTTCTTATGCTTGCTTTTATCTTGGTCCTTTGCATTCCATTGCAACACCATGTCATCAATCTGGAACTTCCTTGCACTAGTCCTTTTATCAAAAAGATACTTCGACTGTAATTGAAGTTTCATATTCCTTTTATGGGCTGTAGTCCTCATTTCCTCTAGCTCTACCAACTGGATCATTCTTTCTTCCATGGGTTCAGACATTTCAATTTCTTCAATCTGCAAAAATTGGTAAACTGGAAGCAAATTGTTCATAGGTAACCTGGCCTTCACTCCATAAACTAGCTCAAAAGGGGGTGTACCAATGGCCTCTTTTATAGTCACCCTGTTAGCCCATAAAGCTAATCTAATTTTTTGATCCCAGGACCTTTTATTTTCCTCTAGGATCTTCTTGATGATGTTGAGGAGTCTTTTATTGCTCGATTCTGCCTATCCATTTCCCTGTGGGTGGTAAGGTGAAGAGTATGACATAATAATTCCATAATTAGCACAAAATTCTGCAAACTCCTCAGATCTGAAGTACATAGCGTTGTCCATGACTATTTTAGCTAGCACACCAAACATTGTCACTATATTATCCATCAAAAAATTAATGACTAACTTACTAGTGGCCTGTTTGGTAGGTATGGCTTGAATCCACTTGGTGAAATAGTCTGTAGCCACCAGGATCCACTTGTGACCCCTACTTGATTTTTCTATTATTTCTCCAATAAAATCAATGCCTCGTTGAACAAAAGAGGCTTCAACTATAACCTAATTCAAAGGCAAAGAACCAACATACCTTAGTCTAGAAGAAAACCTCTGACAAGGATCACATTTCTGAACATATTTATGAGCATCCTTGAACAAAGCTGGCCAGTAATACCCTACTCTGATTATCCTACCAATAGTAGTCTTAGCTGAATAGTGGCCTCCACACACCCCACTATGCATCTCTTTCAGAACCCTCTCAGTTTGGAATTCATCTAGGCAAAGCAGTAACATCCCATCACTGTTCCTCCAATACAGGTCTCCTTGAATAAGAACATATTTCTATGACTTCAACTTTAATGTTCTCATCTAGCTGTGTGTCATACCTTCTGGACATGAAGCATTCTTCAGGAAATATACCACATCTGAATACCACGACTGCCTCTCGCTACTAGTGATTAGCACTTCCTCTGTTTCAACATTATTAACATCAACAGTAACCAGATTTGATTCAGCCATCAACTTTGCAAGGCCTAATCCTCTTACCAGTTTGGTGATCTTGGTCTATAAGTCAAACTCTTGTATTCTACTTATCCATCTGCATCTCTTTCTAGTTACTTCAAACTGGGACATAATGTCTTTTACAGCTGCATGTGGTACATAGGCTACGATTCGAGCATTTACCAGATAAGGTCTAAATGCCTTTGCGAATTTGACTAGAGCATATGCCTACTTCTCCATGATTTCATACTTTAATTCAGAAACCTATAATGATTTGCTATAGAAAGTAATTGGATGTTCATACCCTTCATCATCCTTCTGTAGTAGAACTGTGGCTACTGTGTGATAAGAAGCAGAAGAAAATAATGAGGAAGGCTTACAATAATTAGGAGATTTTAGCACTGGTGCTTCCTGAATAGCCTTCTTAATTTTGTCAAAATCCTGTGCAACTTCTTCATCCCAAGAAAACTTTGCATCTTTTTAAAGTAATTTAACAATAGGCTTAACGATTTCAGCAAAGTTAGCTATAAATCTTCTAACAAAATTTGCCTTGCCCAATAAAGACTGAATTCCTTTAACATTCTTTGGCCGAGGTATATTATTTATAGCTTCAATCCTTTCAGGGTCTATTCTAACCCCTTCCTTGGAGACAATATGCCATAATAATTTTCCTTCAGTCATTGCAAAATGACATTTTTTCGGGTTCAAGGATACACCAAACTCCAGAGCTTTGCAAAAAACCTTTTCCAAATGACCGTAGTGATCATTTGCCCTCTTTGACAAAACATGTCAAATCATCTTGGTAGACTACCATTATGATGTTGATAAACTCCTTAAAAGCCACATCTATTGCTCTCTGAAAAGTAGCTCCAACATTCTTTAGACCGAATGGCATTCTCACATACACATAAGTCCCCCAAGGGGTAGTAAAAGCAGTCTTAAATTGCTTAGACTCTTTCACTAGTACCTGATTATAACCTGAGCACACATCCATCATTGACAATGGATCACAACCTATTACCCTTTGTAACATGGCTTCCATATTTGGGGAAGAGTAATTGTCCTTTAAAGAGACAACATTCAGATTTCTAAAATCTACACAAAGCCTTATATCCCCATTCTTCTTTCTAATAGGGACCAAGTTGGATACCCATGAAGAATGTCTTATAGGTTTTATAATCCCCCCTTCCCTTAACTTGGTTAACTTTTGTTGCATTTTGGTCTCCAAAAGGGGGTTAATAGGTCTTTGCTTTTGTCGAAAAGGCTTAGCATCATCATGCAAAGGAATTTCATGTTAAAATAAAACTTGTCTATACGCCTTTAGGTCCTCATAGGACCAAGCAAAAACATGATTATACCCTTTTAATAAGTTAATGAGGTTGGTCCTAACATGGGGAGGCGGGTTTTTCCCAATGTACACCAACTTAGGGGATGCTTCTGTCTCTAAGTTCACCTCATCCAATTCCTCCAGTTTTGTAGATGATGCTTGGTGTAAGTGACCATCATTGTAACTGAACATACCCTCAAGTTCAACTAGTCCCCTGAGCATCTCATTTGTCTCTAGCTGCACACTGTCACTTCCAAGAATGGTTTCCTGTCCATCTACAACTTCCACCAATGCATTAAAATAAATCTTTTGACCCTCATAGTCATCTATGCATTATACAAATCTGAGGATGTCTTCATCATCCTCAGAAACTTGCCAATTGTACACATTATCTAGGATGGCTGGTTTGGCTTTTGTTTCAATTATTGAAACTCCAGTCAATGTTACATCATCATTCTTTAATGTAACATTAGCTAAAAATTCTACCATAATGTTCTTATAACTTTCAATCCAATCAATAGAAAATGTATTAAAGTGTTCAATGACATCCCAAACAACATGCTTATATCTTTTTAACTTGTCATTTTTAGATGCACATCTTGACCTTATCTAAGACACTACAAGCTCAGAGTCTCCATAAACCCTTAACAATTTGATCCCATGTTTTTTAGCAATTTCTAAGCCTAATAGAAAAGCTTCATACTCAGCTATGTTGTTTGTACATTGGAATGCTAACAAAAAAGAATACTTGAAGGTAATACCTAGTGGGGAAACAAATAGCACTCCCGCTCCAGACCCTTCCTTAGAGAAAGCTCCATCAAAGTACATCTGCCATAGGCCTTCTTGTTGTGATTCCATCTCATTGACAATAGGATCATTATTCTTTAACAAAGGCAGAATGGGTTCAATCCTGAAGTTATCAAGATCTACATCAATCATGCAATTAAGTATGTTTGGGTCAATTTTTTCAATAACCACTGGGGCACGTGGTTCTCTATACAATTTTATAGAATTCCCATTCACTGGGATAATTGCATATGACAAATCCAGCTGAAGATGTCCTCCAACAACAGCAGCCCACTGTCTAGACAGCAGCATGCCATAATGTGGCTTGGTGTCTGTAACAATTACATCCATTTTATAGGTAGCTTCAGGGAAAGCTGCTATTTTTACTTCTACATCTGTCATAGTACCTACAATAGGCACTTCTCTATTATCCATAACATAACACCTCCCATATGAAGTGTGTACAGACAAATCTAGTTCTTTCATAACCCCATAAGGCATCACATTGGCAACTGCACCATAATCTATCAAGCAATTATTTATCAATCTGTTATTGTCTAACAGCGTGACATAAAAGGGATCTATTTGAGATGGTTTCTGATTGATAGTAGTGCCCACATAAACTTCTGGGACTCCTTGTTCTTGATCCTTCTCATCTTTTGCATTTCACTTTTTAGAAAAAACATCCTCATCTAATATACTTGAAATCAAAGAAAAGGCAGCTTCCCTATGTTCTTTTATTTTTAGCAGCTTTATTAAAGGTACTGAAACCTTCATCTGCGTTAAAGCTTGAGTCATGTCAAAAATAGAGTTAACATTAGACTCAACATGAGCTTTAACCTTTTCTACCTTTTGGCGACTTGTTCTCTTGTCACCAGTCGTCTCTGCCTTATTTCTAGTTGTATCAACAATATCAGATTTCACAAAACTACTTGACTGATCACCTTTGGCCCGGTTATCTTTGGCAGAACTTTTGTTCTCAGTGGACCTCTTAGAAGAAGTTTCTTTAAAAAATAGAGAACCAGGCATAGCTTGACTTCCATCATCCTTGTTGCTCCTTAGATTATAATTATGCTTGGCTTTAGCTATTGCTGCCTTAGTGAGATTCTTGACTTCCTCCTCACTAGGCCTCCTAAGATGAACCTCTTGGTCTTCTATTGTGACTACGTTCAGAGTGGGATGCCAATCAGTTGACAATTTCTCATGGTGATTTGCATTGCCTTTTGAGATAGCATATTCACTTGCTTCATCCTCTGAAGACTCATAGTCAGTTTCCACACTATACTCAAACATATTAACTGCAAGTTCATCCTCACCTCTCATGGATTCATTAAGAGCTTGAGCCATGACACACTGGTAGGGGGAATGTGGCCCATCACATGATACACCAAGGGGTGCTTTCCACATTGTGTAAATTTCCTCCCTTTAAAGGATCAGGGGTATTCTGATTTTGTGTGCTTTTTGATTTGTCTTGCACTGGTTTGCCATCTTTCCATGCAATGTTATATGGCATCTCATGCAATCTAGCAGGTCTATCCTACCAGTTGTTGTGAGGCCTCTCAGGTTTACTTACTTTAGCAGTTAGATCCTTGACAACAGTCATTAATTTTTCTATCTTATCCTCTTCTTTAGAGGATTTGTTTTGTTGTGGCTTTTGTTCCTACCACAATCTTCCATCAGCCCTTCTTCCCACTTTACCCGATGCTTTCCTATTACTCTCTACATTGATTGCAATTCTGAAAGCATCCCTTAAACTGTGTGGGTTTTTGTCTCTGAGAATGTAAGCCATTTTGGGGTCAAATGCATTATAATAGGTAGTTAGACACACATTTTCATCTAACCTCATTACTTGAAAAAGTCTATGCATTGCCTTTTGAAACCTTGCATTAAAATCTATGGCGGCTTCATTATCAAATTTACTGATGTTATTAAACTCATTGAGCATGAAGCTCACATTAGTCTTGTCTCCATATTGCTCTTGAAAGCAATTTTTGAACTCTTCCCAAGAACCTATACTGTCCATAGGTAACCCTCTGTACCAATCTCTAGCATCCTCAATCAAGGATTGCATAAATAGCTTCATGATGACATCTTCATATGCAACTTCATAATCATGAATCATGTCACCAAATGATTTCAAATGCTCTTTAGCATTGACAACATTATTCCCAGCAAACTTCTGGATTTTATCCCTCATTTCAATAGGGACATGGTTTGGGTATCCTGGAATTCCATCAAAATACAACGGCCTATACAACTCAACATTCATCGGTCTCCTTTGAAACTGATTTCTATTAAAGTTGTTTCCAGTATTTACCCTTGGGCCTGAACTACTAGCTATAAGAGTTTGATGACTTTGATTGTGGGCTGGTCACTGACTAGTTTGGTTTGCTGGAATTGCACTTGAGGGAATAGTAGAGTTACTTCGGGCAACAATTTGAGATTGGTTAACGGGTGGGATAGAATTCATTTGTATCATTGGTTGGGTGTTCAACAGAGAGGCAAATGTATGTTGGGACGTAGGATTACTATGATCTTCGGGTGGGAAGGTTATAGCAGGAGCTTTTAAGCAGCGTATTTTTCTTCTGAACTCTGCATTTAGTGCTTCTCTTTTAGCCTTTTCTAAATCTCTTTTCAGGTCTTCATTTTCCTTCCTTACCCTTTCTACTTCGATCTCATGCAACATCATTCCCTTGGGTCCTTCTGTACTTCCTCACACCAGACCCACAGATCTATTCTCCACCACCTTCTGCTTCCCTTTGTCAATAACAGGTCTGGCAGGTTGGGGATCACTATGAACCTCCCTACTAGGTTGTGATACAACTTTAGGTGCAGGAACAATTTTTGGATCAAGGATTTCCCTAATAATAGGACCTTGCTCTTTACTCACAGGTTCTTCTTGAGCAAACAACTCAAGCTCTGCAATCTGTCTTAATAACCTATCTCTTTCAATGAGTTTGGCTTTGGTTTCATTCTCCTTTTCCTTTTCTTTCTTTTTTCTTAATTCAATCAATTGATGTACTCTCTGATTTAGAACCTCAATCAGGCTAATATTTCCTTCCATAGTTTTGGGAATGGAACTGGCTCTATTACGTGTACTATGCCTATCTCTCCTAGAAATGTTGGTATTAGACAATCTTGGGTGAAAGGTTTGGATATCATCATTAGTGCCAAATAGGCCAGCATGAAAACCCATAATATCATGGTCAGAGTCATGAGAAGAGGCATTGGATCTTGCGTATACAGGATGCTCAGAAGACTTGCCTATTTGATTACTCTTCTATTTCTATGACTGATTTGACTGCTCAGGAATAACAGTCCCTTTCCAGCCCTTCTTAACCATTTCAAGTAACCCTTCATGCAACTTCTCTTGAGGGTTTTTCTTAATATAAGACCTAGTATTCCTTCTCCTATTCATTTTGCTAATCTTGTGAAGTGACTGTGATTTTTTCTAAAAGAACACTGGTTTTTTTTTTACTTCAAAGTCGCCACCCAATATCTTGGGAATAAAATATATAGTTTAACACAGCGAATCTCTTACAAGACACCTAAAAATGAAACTAATGATCTTTAGAAAAGAACATCACAGTATTATAAGATGCTATGAGATAAACCAAGGATTTTCTTTAGAAAGATAAGCACAATAATTTTCAGATTGAAACCAAGGGAACCTGATCTCAAGACTTTCATGCAATAAAGACACAGATCTACAAAATAAGACATATCTTATCTGACTATCCCCAGTAGAGTCGTCATTTTTGTTGTTCTCCATTTTGAAAACTTTTGTTCCTTCTCTTGAAAAGTGAAAACTACTGCCTCTGTGCTGCAATGGAAGAGAACAACAAAAGTTTGAAATAAAGACAACAATATGAGGTTCCAGACTTAGGAAACCTCCTACACTTTAAGCTTATAAAATCTTGGGCAGGTGAACCCTTTAAGACTATTTTCTCACAAAAATATTAAATGTTTTGCAGGAAACCAGTGTAAATTCCAGCAAATTTTCCTTACTGACCAGTACAGCTAAAACATAAATGGAAAGTTGATTTTGTCTTTTGAATAGGATCACAAAATACACCCAAAGACTCAATAGATAAACTAGTGCCTTATCTGGGCAACATAGTCATCTATAACAGACTGCAACCTGACAAGAGAAACTAATACACACATCACAAATTATTGATCTATCAACTCTGAATATGCTTGACATATACAAAGTCCAAATCTGCATTAGACTTCATCATCCAATCCACACCAAAAGTACTGATATCAATGATTTTGTTTCAAGTATATTTATATTTTCCTCCTTGAGAAAAAGACTAAAAACAACATCATTAGATGCCTAGCAAATCATTCAAATAAGTGATCCTTGATTACTTAAATGGAATAAACACCAATACAATGACACAAAGACAATATAATTCTGAGTTTAAATTCTTTGGACTGTATATTTCATTCCTCTGTCAGAAGGTTACAAGTACTTCATATTTGACTCCGAAATTGCTAAGACAAAGGCCTGTATTAATTTTTCCAGAGTTTAGCTACAAAAATTGTGTCCCCTTTTCTAGGTAGCCTTGGTATCCTTTTATAGAAAAATTAGGATGCAACAAGCTTCGGGCTACCTAGAAGAAAAAGCTTACCCTAATTGACATTTTTACCAAAAGTTACATTGTTGTACTGTTGAAGTTGAGGGAGAAACCTAACATTCTTCCTGGGATGCGTGCTACATTAATTCGCTGGTCATTTAGTTGGAAAGTAGTTGAAAGGGCAGGCTCCTATCTCCCAAAATTGGTTGCAACAACTGGCAGCTTCATAGTGCTGGTGGATCATCTTGTACCAGCGCATTGATGATTTCTTATCACAGAGTAGTGCACTATTATGTTCTTCGCATATCTCCCTGTAGATCTCCTAGGTACCTCTCACCAACCCACTTTCATCTTGAAGCAATATCTGATGGGATTTGCACATCTCTACCATCATTTCTTTTGAATATTTAAATTTCTTTGGCACCAGTGGATCAGGAGGCCTTCTCTCTAGGCACTTTTTCCTTTGGTCGCCAAGTCGCGACCTTTAAAGTTCAGACGTTTTCCCATAGCAATATAGCGATGGCCATCCGATCATGGGAAACTAACATGAACTTTAACTTTCCTGAGTAATCTGCTTAGAAATGGGCCCCACCACTTGGTCTCTGATCTGTTAGAAAACTTAACCGCTACCACTAGCAGTCCACTGTAACCGCTTATCTTAATCGCTAGCAATAACCATTGTTTGGATTCGTCGCTAGTGGTTTTTCGCTACGTCGCAGGTGATAACCATCGCGCACCTTCAGACTGCAGTGTAGCAACAACTGTCGATCATCATAGGACTTGTTTGTTCTTTATTTCCTTCGGATTGCTCAACTTTCCCATCGGGCCTCACCTCTTGGTCGCCAAGTCGCAGCTATTAGCCATCACACAGCTTTTCGGTGAGACTTGGCGACAGCTGTAGATCTTCCCTGAATCACCTTTGATCTGCCTTGACTTGCCTGACTTTTACCTCGCCTGTGACATTTTCTTTATCACCTTTTCTTCTGGTGGGCCCGACACGTTTCACGTCTTAATTTGGCTTTGGATCCATCTACCCGCCACTTTGGACTTTCCACCTAGTCAGTTTCCAAGTCGCACGGGATACCTGGCGAGCATCTTCATCCTGCGGTATGGTGACATCCATTGGATCGTCTCACCCGACCGTTGATCCTCTTTAATCTGTATGAGCCTTAGCTTCTCTAAATAGCTCTTGCTTATGCCACAGTGTCACCACGTGGCATCTCTAGATTCGCTCTGAGATCTTCCTGGACTCCACCTATCCAATCAGGTCTGCCACTTGTCAACCTCTGGTTCACCACTTGATCCATCTATCTCGCCAAGTCATCTCCACCGGACCTACCACCTCTTTTGGTTTGCTCGGCCTTAGCCTTTCGGCCAAGCTTCCTCTTCGGCTATCCATTTTTGTGTCTCATCGAAACCCCATTTTCATCGATGCTTTCACTTTTCGATGAAATCGGTTGAAATCTCCTTGATGTACCCTTTGTCGATGGATTCGAGCACTCAGTGAACTATTTTCTCATCTTATCGAAACCCAAGTTTCATCGACACCTTCACTTGTCGATGAAACTAATGCCTTCAGTGAGTCCATTTTGAGATATATCGAAGCCATCATCTGCTTGATATACACCTTGATGATATGCCACCTGTCCGCTACGTGTTACCATGTGATTGGCTCTGGAGTTCACAATTGGGTGCCACTTGTTGTGAGGGTATTCATTCCGGGCTCTCCACTCTGACACCTTAGCACGAACTCCATTAACCACCGGAATGAACTGCCTACCTTAACCGCTTGCATCAACTGCTGCCCATGGTTCACTGCTAGTGGTTTGTTGCCAAGTCACAACCTTTATCTGGCAAGCATTTTTACATCGTGACATAGAGACAACCCTTGGATCCATCTTGTTCACCGTTGATCTTTGTTGATCTGCTAGACCCTTAGGCCCTCTGAGCGGCTACATCCTATGCCATGATGCCATCACGTGTCTACCACTTGTCAACTGCATGTCACCACGCGACACCTCATGAATTGCTCAGTGCTCTACCTCGGCGCCACTTGGCCTGCCAACACATCAATCGCCAAGTCATGACTGTTAACAGTTGAAAACTTTCACATGGCGGTATAGCGATGGCCATGGATCTACATTCAACCTGCTCACTATTTAATTTGCCCTTTTACTGCAAAATAAGGCCTCTTTGAGATGCACGCGCATGCGGGGGGGGGGGGGGGGCACTTGCTTGATCATCCACTCACCAAAAGCCCATAAGCTTTGACACCTAAGATATATGCAGCCTTGCATATAAGTACTGAAATGCTCCTCCCTACGGCCAATGTGGGATAAAAGTTCTCCTTAGCCCTTTCCATCAGGTCATCAGGATCACTTCAGAACTTAATTTCCGATGGCCAATGATGACTTTCTGCACTCTGCACGTTTCTCACGGGTCCCACCACTTAGTCGCCATGTCGCAGCTGTTAACCATCAAGCACTTTCAGACTGCCATATAGTGATAGCCGCGAGATCAATAGGAACCTGCTCGATATTTAGGAAACCCGACAGATACATAGGAAAAGACATAAGGCTTAGGCATAATTAAAAATTATTAGAACCCGCCTAGGCCTAGACATAAAAAGGGGGCCCCTCTTGACGATATATAGACCCTTCTGCTTAAGTAGAAAAAGGTGATGAGCAAAGACCATGGATAAAAAGAAAGGGACATTTTGAACCATGAACCTTGAACTGATTTGCAAATGGTTCAAAACAGACATAACACACTCTTACTTGCTTAGTAAAAGAAATATTACAAAGTCACGACACAAGCAAGAGAAATGATTGAACCTTGAACCTTGAACCAAAATGGTTCAAGGGTTCAAGTTGAAAGCGAAATACAACAATGCACTACAAAGGCTTAATTTTCTAAATGTCTTCATGAAAAAGCAAAAAGCAGAAACCCTCAAAAATTTATAGGTCCCAACAACACACACTTTGGTAGCACGAGGCTTAACAAAAGTTCCATGTACTTTAATTGCAGTTGTATTTGTGTGGAGATACCAATCTACCCAATCATGTGAAATCCCAAGACCCTTTCTCATATCAGCTAGTCTGAGAAAGTCCGTCACATCTTTGAGAATGATTACCTCAAGTATACTAAAGTAACTCATAACTTTTTGCACAAAATACTATTCAAATATGATAAAATTTGAGTTCACATAATTCATATCCCGTAAATATGTGTAAAATTAAGCTAGAAGCCAATTTCCTTCATTGCATGCATTTTGACTTGTAATTTATCATCCCACAAACCCTTCCCTCTCCATAGAAACATGTGATAAAGTAGGGAATACCAAATTTAAATTTTTTAGGGTATGCCTTTTCCTTTAATCAAAATTTCATGTATTCTCTCTTCCAAATATATTGCATAATCATATTCTATATTCTTCATCATGTCTTTAATGGCTACAACCATACACATCATATGAACAAGCATCACATGGATATCATCATGACCTATAATCTAACACAAAGTGTAGGATGTTTTCACAAAGTAATCCTAAAATGTTGTTTAAGGTAAAAGGTTCCTTTTTAAACTTGAAAATTGAGATTGTTTACCTTTTTTAGACCTTGAATTTGAATTTAGGGATTACAACACCCCTATATGGATAAATGCACACTTTATAATTTTTCTCAAACTTCTTGAGTTCAATTGGTTTTGATGCAACTTTATTCAAACCAAAAACCTCAACTATTGACAACTATTATATTACCCATTTTCTTTCCATTGGCTGTCAACACAACTTTCCTCCCAACATCATATCTTTAGACTATAACTCTCATAAATTCTACATCCACAAATACATTTGGCATTGCAAGTTTTCCCATATCAAGCACCCATGCATTAATAATAGGGATCTTTGAATTTCTCTTATGATACCAGTGTTCAAATAAATTCCATCCCGACTTTGGTAATTTGGCATCCCTAACTCCAGCTAGGTCATCTATCAATTTGTCTTCTAGAGCTTTAGGACCATGAGTTGGTATAGGCACCCTTTTGCCCTCAAATTATCTGAATATGTCCTCATCTAACTTTTGAGAGGGTATGAAGAAAGAATATTTATTACTCATTTTGTTATTTTTGCTTATATGCAAACTAGGGTTTTAAAACTTAGCGACCTAAGGTTTGTCTTCAACTAGCTCAAAAATTGAATTTCAAACTCTTAATTCTACGTAGCATTTAAACAACATGAAATTTGATCATAGAACTTAAAAAAACTTGAAAATAAGCTTTACTTACTACTTAGATTGTGCTCCCTTCAGTTCTACCTGCAAACCCTAGTTTCTTTTGCAACTTACTCCAAAGCTCAATTTAGCGATTTTTGAATCCATATTTATGGAAAAGTATAAGGGTTTGGAATTCATATTTATTTAGTTGCAATGGTTCAAAATCTGACCAACTCCAGTCACTTTGCCATTACTACATTCGTGCTTGAACTATACCAGTAAATTAGCCATTTTTTGGTATTGAATGTGAACCATTGATTGTTAAGGATCTCGACAAATAAGACAACTAGGATTAAAAGATCTTATTTGAAAGAAAGATTTAGCATGCTCATAATATTTCAACCAATGAGCTTCTTGCAAGTCAACTTTTACTTTTCCGTATGCTCATAATATGTCGAGTCCCATCCTTAGAATTTCTAACCAGCGTGAACGTGCATTGGTCATTGATTTGGCAAGCAAGACAAAAGGCTTGGACATAGGAAAAATTAAACCTACAAACTTAGGAAATATTAGACACAACCAAACTAAAAGGTTGCTAGGGAAGGGGATGGTAAAGAATGACATACAACCCTTCGGGCTATAACTTAAGGACCCAATAATCGACAAGAGCAAGTCAACTAAAAAATAGGAGCAGGGTTTAAGGCTTGGGGTTAAAACATAGGCTTGTAGGATTTAAGGTTTTAAGATTTAATAGGATTATTCCAGGGACTTATATTTTGAACTAAAACTTTAGAGGTTCTATCATCTTATTGTTTAGAGGAGGAAGGGTAATCAAGTGGGCTTTAAGGAGCTTCAAAAAGATTTTCTCTTTCTTAGATATAGGATGAGGAGTAGGAAGCAATCCTTTCTCTTGTGAAAAATGGTTTGACTACTCACAAAAAGAGAAGGTAAAAATCCTAAATCTCTTTTAAAAGGGTACAATGTAGTTTTCGCAAGAGCCTTAACTTCTTGTTTCATGCACCCTAAACCATTCCCATCATATACAAGTTTAGATTTTTTTTTTAATCCAATTCTATAACATGTCTCTAACTCAGATAGATGAGGATAGCCCACATTACTAATCTTTTTGAAATGAGATGTCTTATCACATTTTGAAGAATAGGAATTGACATGAGAAGAAGGATTAATCCTTTTAAAAGAATGTAGATCCTTATTGAGTGTTGAGATATCAAGATGAGGAGGGTCAATCTTAGATTAACTAGTCCATGACTTGGGTGAGATATAAAGAGCCCCAATAATCATAAAGACATCATGGGATGATAGTTATTTTGGAATGATACATTTGAGTTTTTAATAGATTGCAGAAATAAAACATAAGGCACCTTTGAGGTCTCAAGTTTTGATTGTGAGACTTTATATTCTATAATAAAGCAAGGTGTAAAGCCTAATGAACCCCAATCATTTCCAAATAGTGCATTTGTGGATGGTTTACAATCTTTATCCACTATATTGCTATCAACAAGTGGTGGGTCCACTTTTATCAAATATGGAATCAAAGTTCTAAGAGATGTGGATATAGGAGGTTGAAAATTGACCTTTGCTTGTAAGCAATTTCTCATATTAGTATCAACCTCAATTGTATGAATTTTATTGATATATGGACTTTAACTTTTGATGAAGAGTAGATGAAACTACTACCATGACATGAACCCATGCCCTACCAAGAAGAAGATTGAATGAAAGAGCTATTAATCTATGCACAAAATAATCGCATAGGGATCTTTATTAAGTGATTGAGAAAACAATATCCTATTGGATCTTAAATCTCTCTTTCAAAGGTATCATATATCATATCTTTGTTGTCCCTTAAAAATAAAAATATGCTACCTTTAGAGTTTGAAATTGTCAAAAAACTTTATCTCCAAGCTTACGTTCACCAAAAGAAGGGGAAATTTTGGTTAGAAAATTTGAGTCATGGTAGATCCAAGCCTAGTTTATGTTAGTATTGTAGGATTATCTTGTTTAATCTTATTGTAGGACACATGTGGCTAGGGATAATGAGACCTAGTTGTCTTTGCATGGGGGCACACTACAAAGAACGAGGAGAAACTTGGAAGAGCGTGATCAAACATGAGGGAATGATAGCTTCACTGATATAAATATTGCAATAGAGCATAATTGCTCGAGCCAATGTAGATCCATTTCTTCACCTAATGTTGTGGTGAAGGGAGATGTTAAAAGAGTTTGTCTATGTGAAAATTCATTGTCCTACGTGAATAGTCCACAACTGAGTATTTCAAAATGGAGCTTCTCATTATTTAGACTATATTAAAGGGACTACTAGAAGGTTGTGACAACCATTTCCTTCATTCCTATTTAAGGATTACAAATCTCTTTTAAAACCCATATTTAACTAATATAAATCTATTTTACAAACAACTTATTTAAAACCATATTTGATTATTGAACTAGTTAAACTACACGTTCAATTTGGAAGACACAACCTCTCTTCCAAGGTGCTCTTATAGATTGCTTGAATCAAAGAACCCAAGATGCTCTTTCAATCCACTACATAAAACCCTTATATAATGCTCTTGCAATTATCATAAAAAAATTTCTAATTGTTGGAGTATGTCTTGTACCATGGAATTTTAACATTCCCTCTATATGAAACCCCATTTCAAGATGACCAAATATTACAACATATAAAATATAAAATATTTACAATTATGTGTAGAAATTTGAAAAGTAGAACAATACTTGATCCCAACAAGTTAGATTCCTACCATTTTTCTACTTTAGTACTTAGACATAATATCTCACCTCCCGTTTACTTTCATTATTTTTAAAAATATGTCTACAGTAAATTGTAGCTAGTTTTAGTTTTAAATGTATGAATTAAATTCTAGTTAGTGTCAACTTTAGATATCTAGTAGATATTACTATCTTTTAAATGTTTGAAAAATATTTAATTTTTAATTTGAATGTTTGTTTTACTTTGGCCTACAATATTATATTAGTTTGCATATAAACTAATATGAATGCAAAATGTAGTAATGAACTATATATATCCGTGTAGATATTTTCTCTTTTTTGTGCCCACTTTGATTATGGTGTCTTTTATGGAGTGATTGGTTTACGAGTGCCATATTCTCATCCTATAGGTTGACCCATGGTTTTATCATATCTTAATCCTATCATCACTCATCATTAGAAGTTGGTCTCAATCTCTAGAACTCCATTTGACATCCTAGTTCAAATTTATCGATGTAGCCTTGACCCAAGTCATTTTTGTAATTGTGGATTTGAACTCTAAACTTTTAAATTTTAAATTCAAATTAAATATTTTCAACTCTATCGTATGAACCTTTTAGAACCAACTTAGTGCATTTTTTGTGGATTAGTGTGTTATGTTGTACTTACATACATTCATAATTCATTTTTAAAATCATCGAAGAATAATTAAGGATTATGAGAAAACACCATTAGAGAGTATTTAGGATACATTTGTAGTAGCCTAAACAAAGCATAATACATCATCCTACACATCTTTGTGAGATTGTTTGATGTCTTTGATCTTAATTCATTATCATTGAATTGATCTACCTAAGGGCTTGACTAAGGAGAATACAACCCATGTTTAGCAAGTTTGCAAATGGTGTTTGTAGATGTCAACCCACTTTAGACACAAATTATAAGAAACTAAGTCGTATCTACTATATAGTCATCCATTTCCTTAGACTTCACTTTTGTGAGTTTAGATTCACTACCACATGCCAATGTGTCATAATATTTTCAAACTCGCAAAGATCAATTTTGTGCCCAACATAAACCTAAACCATATTAGATCATAATCCTCTCACAAAGTGTAAGGCACTTGTCAAAGCAAAGTATCAAATTTTAACATGTCATCAAATCAATTCCCCACAACTTCGTCAATAGATCATTGGTCTACTTGATCAAGTTGAAAGATTCTTTGTATCCATTAGGAATCAAATCTTGTCGAGTGCAAGGCCCCAATATCATAAGAAATGAAACTCCAACATCAATAAATTTATTTATTCTAGTTCAATTACCATACCTAAAATATCTATGTGACATTTACATCACCCCAAAATTAAATGAACATCTGATTTTCTTTTCTACAGTACTTTTATGATTGATATAAGAAAAAATTTCATACATATATCACCCTAATTGATAATCTGAATGACCTCCGTGAGCCGTGAAAAGGATGGCTCCATTTATTTTTCTCCTGCATCTTTGAAAGTCTCCAATGTCCCACACATGACAGACAAGGAAAGTTTAACCATCACAAACTGAGAAAACAAAAAAACACAGAGATTTTGACAGAGAAAACAAAAGAAAAGCATGTTACATACCCTCCATTAACCCAACAATGTGACCCTCTAACAGCATGCTCAAAGTTTTCAACGGGAGTTTTGGAAAGTGATGATGCAAATCTGTGTGCCATTCTGTCGTTTACCAGAAAAAAAAATGATGCATTTAAGTTTTGAGTGGGTAAAACTTATTAAATTCCAACTACCCACCAGAGATGTGACAGAAAACACTGTTATTCCTTCACAATTGAGACTTTTTTGCGTTAGATTCTCCTCATGTACAGTATTTATTGTATGATCAGCTGGTCGGTCGTAAGGCAAGCATTATTTAGAATTCATGATTATGTTTAAGGAAGTAAACAGGAAGTTTTGTTTTTGTATTGATTGTCTCATGCTTTCTATTCTTGGGTGTATGTAAAATTATATGTGGTTATTCAGCTATCTTTTAAAGAAGAGTTTTTACACATGATTTTTAAGGTAATACATAGACGTAGAATCCTACTAGTTTCTTCTCATAAAAGTATGTTGAAACTGAAAGCATAGCGTAATCAATGTATCACTTATCCAGGTTTCTTATTTACCATAGCAGCAGTTACGTTAGTCATTTTCTTCCTGTCATTGAGGAAAATCGATCGAAGTTATTCTGGCTCCAAAATAGATCTTTCGTATAGCGTGATAGCGACGTGTTAGTCAATCGCAGCTATTTATTACAAAATCAACGGTGTAAATATATTGTTTCTATATGATGGTATGAGGGGAGCGTTCAACTATGAGGAAGATCAATTATTTTCATATCCTCCAACAATAGTCAGTTTTTAGGAAAAAAAACATTTCTAGGTGTGAAGAAGAAACTAACTATTAAGGAGATCAAGGTCTTCAAGTTTTAACAATTGTTATCTATCACAACTGCTTGGATTTGACTCTACCATGGGAAGAAAAAGATAGTGACACAAAAGAGTGTAAGAATTTTCTTCATGATCATGTAAGCTTTCAACCTTCAACCTTTATTGTTTGTCCCAATCATGTGTATTTTAAAGCAAGAAATATCTTAGGGACAACTAGCAAATCATAAGTCGTATCCAACAGTTACTATTTCAAAAATTATTACTTAGGCCAACTCACTTTGAAGTTATAATTACTTTTATTAAATCATAAGTGGTAGAATTCTCTAATCTTAAAATATGCTTAGATCATATAGAGGTTTTATTCAAAGTAATGGAATGACAATTATATAATCATTTATATAAATGCTCAAGATCATACAAGGTTCTTATGATTGACTCGGAATAAAAGTTAAGATGTTATCTTTAACCTTTTAATCAATAGTCATAATAAGTTTTATTGTCTAAAATTCAAAGAAATCTAAAATTATATACATTTATAATTGGTGTAATAATTTAGAAATGTAACATTGTCACAATTGAAACATTAAAGCATGAAATACATATGAGGAGCCCTCACATGAATGGGATCATAGTTGATACTTAAATGTATAAGTGTTACAAAGATATTTGGTAAGACTATTATTTTGGAGGTAGAGAAAAAAAATTAGTAGACTCAATCCTTACAATTTCTTTTAGGTTATTTCCAACCTTTAGAAATATAATAGTGATATTTTAAGTTGGATTTTTATCAATTTATTTCATGGATACTAGTATTTGGGGTGAGCTTTCAAAAGATTTCACGTAAGAATTTTAGAAGTATTCAATCTAGTTCAATACCTTGATAGAATAATCTTCATTAAAAATAAACCTCTAATTTCTTTAGGTTTTGTGGATTTAGTGATTATCATTTAATAGTTCAAAGATCTTTATGTTATTATTTAATTGTCTTTGTATTAAGCCAAGTAGTATGCATTATTTAATAGAATAATCTTCATTAAAAATAAACCTCTAATTTCTTTACGTTTTGTGGACTTAGTGATTATCATTTAATAGTTCAAAGATCTTTATGTTATTATTTAATTGTCTTTGTATTAAGCCAAGTAGTATGTATTGTGATACTTTTGAGTTAATAAAAACTTACTAGCATTGTATGATTATTGCATTGATTAGTTCTACATGAAAAAGATAGCAAGTATTCGTTAGTTTTGATTATTTGTCAATTGATCAATCAATTACAACTGAGTAGGTTATTGGCTCAATATCCATTATTATATATGGTTATCGTTTAAATAATATATGGTTTGATATTCTTAAGCTAATATCTTAGTTCAAGCTGTTGTCATCTAATGAGTTAGTATGCTCCTTTAGAGATCAAGTTGATAGTTCTGATACTTAATATAAGTACAGATCCAATAGCTAACATGATGAGAGGGGAGGGGGGGGGAGGGGGGGGTTGTGGGAGGGTGAATCATACAAACTTAATCATCCATAAAAACATCATATTAAACCTCGGTAACATATATATCAGTCATATAACCAAAACTGTCAAACATGCAAACTCAAAAGCATATGAACAATATAAACCTCATAACACCAGATTTAACGTGGAAACCCAAATAGGGAAAAACCACTATGGGATTTCGAACCCACTAAGAAATATACTCTTCTAGAGTATGCTTGGTTAAAAACAAATCCTGTTAAAGATTACAAACACATTGCTAGATGTGACCCGGTTAAGGGATTTCCCTTAGATCTGTTAAGATCTTCACTTTGTTAGAAGTGACCTTGTTAAAGGATTTCAAACACTCAATCAGAATGTCACCTTGCTAGAGGATTTTACAAATAAGACTGTTAAGTCCACTCGGTTAAGAGATTTTCTGCTACTTCTCAAAATAACAGTAATAAAAACATGTCTGCAACTTCACATCTAAAAATGCTAAAGCAGATTCTTATTTGCTCAATATAATCAATTCATAGGACTTATCTTGTCCCTCTACTGGGCTCTATACTCTGTTATCAAAACAGGTCTTCAAGCTTCTGTGCTCAGTAATCACTATGTAGCATCCATGTGCATACACTTGCCCGCATACATTGTTTATCAACAGTTTCCTATTTATAAAAAATCTTCCAACCACTTAATCTTCTTGATCACATTTCCCATGATCAATCATAGCCATCAGATCTTCAATCTTGTCCAGGTTCAATGTATCCTTCGATCTGAAAACATTTTACCCCACCTTGGAACTTGCATTTTCACCTTGGAACTTGTGTTAGGGTATTGCGGTTCAATCTGAGCTGTAGATCTTCCTGCCGATCTTTCTTTACCATAGATTCTTTAACAATCTTCATACATGACTTACCATTCATTTAATTCGCTCCAGCTCATCAGCTTCCTTCATTAAATATCACATGTAAACATTTAATGCATTCTATTATAGCTCGGTTGTAACTCGGTAAATACTAAACTTCACTCGGTAGACATTCTGCCTTCAATAACCGATAGCGATAACCTTAGGGTTTACCAACTAGGTTCCTTAGGGTTTACCAACTAGGTTCTTTGCTTGGTAACATAGTATAGTATTAACCTTTCAAACAATAGCATATGTAGGATATCAAAACAATCTGTAGTCACATAAATCTGTCCACTTAATTAAATGAATACTTAGTATTTATTTGATTATTTAACCATCAATTAATAGTTAATTAAATTAATATTTAATTAATTCATCTTAACCCTCTTCTCCTATTAATTAAATAAATTATTCAATTTATTTGATTTAATTCACTTAACCAAATTCATACCATTAATTAAATAAATAAATCATATTTGTTTAATTAAATCTTCTCTCACATTTAAATAAATTAATATTTATTTAAATCCCCCAAAATCCCACCTCTCACATTTAAATAAATAAATCATTTATTTAAATCACCTTTATCCTCCACCCACTTGTATTTTCCTACAAAAGCAAGTTGCACAACTATTTTAAATAAATCATTTATTTAAAATCACCTTTATCCTCCACCCACTTGCATTTTCCTACAAATACAAGTTGCACAATTATTTTAAATAAATAATTTATTTAAATCACCTTTATCGTCCACCCACTTGTATTTTCCTACAAAAGCAAGTTGCACAACTATTTTAAATAAATTATTTATTTAAAATCCTATTTATCCTCACCCACTTGAAACCTTTAATGGTTTCCCTTAAAGTATTCAAACTTGATGGCTTTAAAGTCTTCAAACTTGATGGCTTCCTTCTATAATCTTCTTAAGACTTTAATGGTTTTCCTTAAAGTCTTCAAGCCTTTAATGGTTTCCCTCAAAGTCTTCAAGCATTTTAATGCTTTATCTTCATTTTTCTCATTTAAATAAATTAATATTTATTTAAATATTTATCCAAATTCAACTTACACCATTTAATTGAAATAAATGATTTTATTTTAATTGAAAATACCAAAATTTCTCCCACTTGCATTTTCCTACAAAATCCACTTGTATGCCTAAACCCCTTCTAGATTCTTCTAAACCCTTCCTAATTAGCCTAATCCATCCCCTAAATATTGTCACATTCCTAAGCAAATTGGAGTCACTTCTCAAAGACTCCAAAGTCTTTGAAAAGCAATTAATGCTTTGTGTGTTCAACAAATTAACCCTCAAAGTCTTGGATAACCTTTGAAAGCTTTCAACCTTCAACCACTTAATCCCCAAAGTCTCCAATAACCATTAATGGTTAATTCAACCCTCCCACATGGTTAAAACATTTGTTTTGACTCAACCTCTACCCAATCCAAAGGTCTCATCAGGCCATTAATGCTTTGACCATGATTATCTCTTAATCATTTGCACAAAGGTTTATCCTTGCATTAACTCTTAATCCAATGGGTAATCTTAATTTAGACTTGACCCTTACCTTCTAGATAACCATGAGGTCTTCTCAGGCCTTTAATGCCTCCAACCTCTTCTCTCAACCCAATCCTATGTTGACACTTGTCACCATTTTATTGGTGCCAATTGTGCACATGGATCCCCAACTTTCAAACTTGGCCCTTGATTAAACCATTCAATCTTAACCCTTCATTTCCCCATTTCTTCTATAAATAGAACCCTTCTCCTCAAGCAAAAGGAAGCATTTTAGAGTATTGTTGTTATACTGGCATTAGCATAGAGCTTTTTCATAGCATCACTATCTACTCTTGCATAGTATTTGCTTATCATATTCAACCATCTTGAATCTCCATATGGCATCCATGGCTAGTGCTAAAAGCTGAGAGCTACACTCATTTGGGACTTGGAGAGGAGAGAAACAAGGGAGAAGCATCAAAAAGCATCATGGAAGCATCTTAGGGAGGCTCTTCTCCTTTCTTTTATTTTGTTAAACTTCTTTCATGCTTTTTGAAATCTCTCTTGATATGTTTGGAATGGTTTTTAGTTCTTTGTTTTGTTTTTATGGTTGAAACTAACTTATTAACATTGAACTTTGTTGTTGCCTTGTCCCCATTTCCATGACATCATTTGGTGAACCCGACGTGAATCAAAGAGCAATCATTTTGAAGACTACTAACTTTTGAATGTTTTAATTGACACACAGGTCATTCTCTTGCATTTTTCTTCTCAAATTAGCACCTTCGCAAATTGATACTTTAACGCTATTGTCTATAATGTTGCTCTTTCATGTTAAATAGCACTTCTGTTTTCACACAGAGTAGAGCTATTGTAACAAAGAGTTGTAAGAAAATTCCTTGTAACCGAAAACCAAAAATTTTAGACTTGTAGAAGCCCACCAAAACATGCAGATTTTTCTAACTAATTATCTTTTGTGCAGGTTTTAACTAACCCCTACAATAGCATTATTTTTAGCAATTTTAGCTTAGGAAATAAATTTGTTCATATTGCTAACTTTGTCTTTCAAGTTAGGATAAAATAAATTCATTTTTCTTTTGGGTTAAAATCAACTACACTTTCATTTGGAGTTTTAAAAAGAACCATATCTTTCATTTGGAGCTCTAAAAAAGGATCACACTTGTTCAAAGTTAAAAAGAATCACAAAAACAAACACGCAAATTTTTTTGTTGCAAAGTTAGGAACAAATTCTTTTGGTGCTTAAAATCAACAAGGCAAATTTTATTTCTTGCATCAAGATAAAACTTACAATCCACACTTCCATTTTTGGTGCAAATAAAATTCACAATCAACTTGTCTCATTTTCAAAGCAATTTTACTTCATGCAAACGTGTTTTTCATTAAGTTGACCAGGATTTTCAAATTCTAGTTTACTCAAACAATTGCCTTTGAAAATTAAAAAGAACACCATGATTGTTGGAGCAACATCTCCAAATAGTTAGATCACATTGCAATGATAGATTAAAAAGAACCAGTATTTTTCGTGCTTGGCACACTTGTGCAAAGAGTTGGTCGAGTGGTCCTACTTCTAACACACACTATCCTCTCCCTTGACTTTCGTGGTCCTAGGTGCAAGAGAAAAGTGTTAGTAACACTCAAAATTTTATCTTTTCAAGAGAGGCCTGCCAAGGGATCGATACTCTTGGGAACGACCTCGAGCGGTAAATCCTTCGAGCCGCTATAGAAATCAGGTGAGAGCGAAAGCTGTAGCCTTGGGTATAGCTGTTCCTACAGTGTAACTGACTGAAAGGACAAATGGGCCCCACCACCAGTTACAAGGCTCTTAAGTGAGTCACTGCAGAATGAACTTATGTCCAAAGCCATCGAACATGACTAAACACCTTTAAGTAGTAGCCCACCTGTTCTATTGATTGAGGATATTTGAGGTATAATTTAGTGCAAGAGCATAGAAGGTTTTGCTCCCAAGATACTCACCATACATATTTCCTTGAGTAGAAACATAGCTTTTTGAAAAGTCACTTGTGGCTTGATAAAAGTGGTGACTCCCCCATCATAGGGATCATCTATTTGTTATGCTCGTGCAAGACTTAGTATATCACATCCTTACCTGCCACGACGGGATTCATAAGGTATGTAGTACCAAAGTCGAAGAAATATCAAGATGTGGGCTAAATTTATCACAACTGGCCATTTGACCTTAGGGATAAAAAGTGTTTGAAGTGTGTTCGTTTTAAAGACCAAGTGCAAATTGAGCCGACTTCAGGCTTTGGAAATACACCTTAAAATATATCTAAAGGAAGGGTCAAAAACAAGTCCAAGAATTGGGTTGATCTAGACCCATACTCATTTGTGCCTTTGAGGCAACATTCTTGTGTTTGTGTGCTTGCTTTGTTTTCTTGTCAAAGAAAAATCAGAAAATCACTTTCAAAAACAAAGTACTCATCCAACATTTCTCAAAAACAACCAAACACATCAAAAACAAAGTGCAAACAACAAAGAGACAAATTTTATGACCATTCTTCACATCTTGCGAAAGAAGAAGTGTCATCAGAATATCAGCTTGAAAAGGAGACCATTAAGCTCAAAGGCTTTGATCAAAAGGAGGAAATTCTTCTATCTCAATAGACAAATCTTTGTCTCCCATAGAGTCTTTCTATATCGCATGCGTCTATACCTTCAAGGTAAAACAAACGAGTTTGATTCAGAATCATTGAACCGCAGAGCTTTTATGCAATATAGAGCTCTGAGTTATCACAAAAATCAAGGAGGAAAGATTAATCCCAATTTCTTCCCAAACATCTGTATCACCTACAACACAGCTCGAGAAGTGCCACCAATGCCTAAAAGGGAAGAAGTAGAGTTTGTTCCATTTGTAACACAAAGTTTTTATTGAAGTTGAAAACAAAACATCCATCATCTCATTCATACATCATTATTCCATCATCAATTCATCCCAAAACTCTCAAAACATTAAAGAGATTCTTGTCCCAAGATTCTTTTTTAGATATTGCTTGAAATCAAACACATCACATCACTTTTTAGATTGTTTCTACATCTAGGATAAGCTCATCCTAAGAGACACATCTACGCAGGTTAAAACTAGTTCATGAGTGAATTCTCTCATTGCTAGGTAGTCAAAATCTGTAACACATCTCAGATTTCTCTACACCTTATCACATCAAATCTTATCAAAACAAACAAGCAATTCAAAAAAAGGAATTTCGGTTACATTTACCTTAAAGTGCTAGAGATCCCCATACAATACAAATCACCAATCATCAATCTTTCATCAATAACTCATCATCATTTTCAATCAACTTTAACACAAACTTACAAACAAAATGGCTCAAACCCGATCGCGATCAAGGCAACGAGAAATAGAAATTGAGGAAGAAGAAGACAACCTCAATGAATTTCAAGAAGCACTTGGAGGAACTGTAACTGATGAAAACCCAAGTACTCCCACTCCTTCAACCATCGAAAGGGCTCAGCATAACCCTCACTTCAACAGATTATTTGATGAAATATTAAGGAGCAATGCGGATGCTCACTTCTTAAAACTCGCTCAAGAAGGAGCCAAACTCCCCTCGGACTTTGATCTTGCCCAATTAAGACAAGCATTAGAAAGACAAAGTCGCCATGAGGAGGAAAGGGGTAGAAATCACATCAGATATAACATTCCTCGAGGTAACCCACCACCTCCTCCTCCAAATGAAATAGAGATGTTGTGGCAACAAGTCAAGAATCTCGCCCAACAACTTCATAGTGGTGTTAAGACCAATCAATTCTCACTTAACGACATCTGTCCCTATCCGTTTGATAGGAATCTTTATATGCCACCCTTTCCACGCGGGTTCGAAACACCAAAATTCAAAAAATATAGAGGAAAGGGAGATCCCCGTGATCATGTCCGAGAATTTCATTCCGCTTGTCTCAAAGTCGCTTATGAGGACACATACCTAATGCGCCTTTTTCCCCAAAGCTTGGGAGGAACAACCACATCATGGTTTTCCCGACTACCAGGTGGCATAAGAACATTTGAGGAACTCATCCAGAAGTTCCTATCTCATTACTCTTATAACATTGAATGCGACATCACCATGGCTGATCTGTGCAATACCAAACAAAAACCAGGTGAACTATTCTCAGTATTCCTACAACGATGGCGCCAAATGTCTAGCCGACGTTCTCTTCAGTTACCTGAACGAGAACTAGTGGAAATTTTCATTTCCAACTTAAACGAAGAAATGGAATTTCACCTGGATGTCAAAGACACAGACTCTTTTAACGATATGATCACCAAGGGTTTAAAATGTGAAAGGGCACTCATCAAGAAAGGACTCATCAAAATATTTAATGAACCAAAAGATGGTCCTCGCCCGCGCTTCAATAGTGATAAACCAAACTTCTGGAACAAGAATAAAAATATCGTCAACGATGGGGTTGTGGATGCTCGAACTATCCAAAATGCACAACCTGTGGTTCGGTTTGCAGGACAAAATCCTCCACCTCAGAATAACACAAATGTTCCTCCTAATCAAGGTCGCATCACATCTCATGATGAACCTAGACCTCGTCAGCAAAAACAAAAACGCACATACACTCCCTTAGGGGAACCCATTGAAATAGTATTGCGACAACTCATTTCTCAAAATTTGATCACTCTACCTAAGCTATCAAACTATGAGCCTCAGGTCAAACCAGCATGGTGGAGAGATACTGAACATTGTGAGTTCCATCAAGGACGAGGACACAAGACAAGTAATTGTCACCGATTGAAAGATCTCATTCAAGATCTTATTGATCGAGGAGAAATTGAGATTGAAGGACATGATCCAAAAACAACCAATAATGATCACCTGATGTTCAAGAATCCACTTCCATCACAAGATCAAAGGGGTCCTTCCACTTCCCAGCGAGGCACTGATACCACTGATTATACGCAGGCTGCGTATAACTACACTATAAATCACCTGTATGATGCCAGTGAACAAATTGCAACTATAACCTTCAAAAATCCCACCTCAAATTGCAATGTTGTTACATGTCGTGGCAAGGTCACCATCAAGGCAGCTCCACAAGGCACCCCCTCCACCCCAAAGCAATATAATCTTGTGGAACAATTAGATAAAATGCCTGCGCTCATATCCATTTTAGAACTATTGCGCCTATCGCCATCGCATAAAACAATCTTGGATCAAGCACTCCAAGAGGCGTCAGTCCCTGCAAACCTTAATATAGACCAGTTTCAAGCTATGGTTGGAAATCTCAAGTCATCACCTTGTCTCACTTTTTCCGAAAGTGACAACTCCTCCTTCCAACAACCGCATAACGCCTCACTCCACATTGAAGGCTTTATCAACCAACACAGGATCAAGCGAGTCTTGATAGATAATGGAGCAGGCCTAAACATCTGTACACTACAGTTGGTCACAGCATTGGGATATGCAATAGAATCAGTGGATCCTCGCAAGAAGATCACCATCAAGGCCTATGATGATGCAGAGCGTTCATCCAAAGGAGCTGTGGTCCTACCAATCCGAGTGGGCCCTGTGGTAAAACACATAATTTGTCAGGTTCTGGACCTTCCTCTGCCATATAATCTATTATTAGGAAGACCTTGGATACATGCCATGCAAGCCATTCCATCTACCTACCATCAATGTATCAAGTTCCCACATAATGGTGCAGAGATCACAATCCTGGGCGATGCAAATCCCTTTGCATTTTGCCATAATATCAGCCATCAACCAGAGATTACTGTTCCTAATAATAGGGAAGCCATTTCCTCCACATCATATATAAATCCCGCCTCTCTTGCCAGTTCAAACACTCCTATACCCAAGCAAGAAAAGCTTAAGATGAAAGTCGCAGAGGAAGGTCCTGGAGAATACAACTTGAGTCAGCTCTTTTGTGTGGGACAAATGCCCACTTCTCCTAGAACACATGGTAAACCACAGTAGTTACTCCAGCAACCACTAATCATGCCTGCATGTGCCTTGACGCCTTTCATCCTTGGAAAGAGTCAAGAGGAAGAGACACAAGATGAGGACATAGCGGAATGGATCTATAAAGATCCCATCACCACTGACATACTGCGAGTTACACTTCCTACAGAACAGTATGGCAAAGGCCTCCTCATTATGCAAAGAATGGGATATGATGGTCAGAGTGCTTTGGGATACTGCAAACAAGGACGACATGAACCGCTGTTGCCAGAGTTCAAGCCCAAAGGTAATACAGGCCTAGGCTTTGAAAAAGAGATCCTTCCTAAACTCAGATTCAAGGGAAAACCTAGCAAACCATTTTGCCCACCTACTGCAAAGAGGACACCTTTCATAATCAAAGCACCATCAAGCACTATCCCCACTGCCCCATCGAGGCTCACAACCCCACCACAACCATCTACAATACCAATCATCCCACCAAATGAACCAGTAATCCCATCAATAACACCAATAGCAGCAGCAACTATATTGGAACCCGCAACAGCATCTATGGCACCAGCCATTCCAATAGAAGCCACTAAATCAACCCTGTCGATACTTCCAATGACAAATTCTTTTATCCCCATCACGGTTCCTGCAGCACCGATCACCTCAAAGGTACATAAACCAGTTACGCCTGCAGTATTCAACTCTAGCGACATCCCAGTATGGTATAGCAATCGGATGCTGGAAAGTGATTCAGAGACCGACTCACATGAGTGGGAATTCGATTCAGTGCAACTTAACACTTCAGATGAGGAAGACACATCACCACCTCCGCCACGCAAAGACATCCCTGTTTACGGAGAAGCACAGATAAAGACCACTTGGGTACCTGAGCTGGAAACATCTTCCACAGAGTCTATGTCTCATCCTACGCCTGATTCTGACAAGGAGAGTACCATCAACGACCTTCACCACACTGTCTTAACCCTCACTGATACATCTCCCGCACTTAACTTAATCGATGAAGTAATGCCCATTATCCACCCTGAACTCATCGAATGGAACCAACCAAATCCCCCATGTCTTGACCTCTTCCAAAACGATGAGGCTATCATTGACTTTTTGGAATTAAGGGATAATCTACCAAGCGGGGATCACAAAGCTGGATTCGCCATTGAACTTAATAGCGCAGCATACTTCGGGGCGGATGCCAAACCCTTCAGCTACAAAAATATAACATTAAAACATGGATCTTCCAGTGAAAACCACACTGTGGCACTATTTGATCCAACAAAAGTAAAAAGAAAGAGCGTATCCAACGGTGAAAACCTCTCTGAGGCGCCTGAGGATGAAGGGTTTGACATTCTCCCTGCTAGTACACAACAGGAACGATCGACGATTCTCATTGAGGAGACTAAAGAATACAATGTGGGGACTCTTGAAAACCCTCATATCATACATCTGGCATCTCTTCTCACTCCAGAGGAACAACATCAATTTATAGAGTTCTTCCAACAGCGTCAGATCAACTTTGCATGGTCATATGCAGACATGCCTGGGCTTGATCCTGATTTAGTCATGCATCATCTCACAGTAGCAAAAGGAGCCAAACCTGTCAAGCAGAAGCTTCGTAAGATGCATCCTCAGATTGCCATGCTAGTCAAAACAGAACTCAAGAAACTCCTAGATGTTGGTTTCATTAGACCAATTGATTACGCAGAATGGATCTCCAATATTGTGCCAGTCGGCAAACCAAAAGGGGGCATCCGCATTTGTACAAACTTCAGAGATCTGAATAAGGCATGTCCTAAGGATGACTTTCCCCTACCAAATATCGACATCATAGTGGATTTGACAGCAGGACATGCCATGCTTTCACTCATGGATGGCTTTTCAGGATACAATCAAATAAAGATCGCACCAGAGGACCAACATAAGACAACCTTCACATGTCCATGGGGCACATACTACTGGAATGTAATGCCTTTTGGTCTAAAGAATGCAGGAGCGACCTATCAAAGAGCAATGACCACCATCTTCCATGACATGATGCATACTATAATGGAAGATTATGTGGATGATTTACTAGCAAAATCACTTACTAGAGAAGGACATCTTCACATCTTAGATAAAATATTTGATAGACTGGAACAATACCATGTTCGACTCAACCCAAAGAAATGTGTCTTCGGAGTGACCTCCGGGAAGCTTCTAGGATACATTGTCTCAAGCAAAGGCATTGAGGTCGACCCAGCAAAGGTTAAGGCAATAATGGACATGCCACCTCCAAAGAATATCAGTCAGCTAAGAACACTACAAGGACGGCTTCAATCTATCCGTAGATTCATTGCACAATTGGCTGATAAGTGTCACCCATTCACACACCTGCTACACAAGAACATCCGCTTTCAGTGGGATGCCAGATGCCAGCAAGCATTTCAGGCGCTTAAAGACTATCTCATGAATCCACCATTGTTGATGCCACCAGATCCAAGTAGACCGTTGTTACTTTATATCTCAGCGACAAGTACAGCATTAGGTGTATTACTGGCACAACATAATGCAGAAGGCAAAGAGTGTGCTGTATACTACATCTCTCGTACACTGGTTGGCTATGAACTCAATTACACACCTATTGAGCGAGCTTGCCTAGCAGTAATCCTGGCAGCCACTAAATTGCGGCACTATCTATTAACACACAAGGTACAACTCATTGCAAAGATTGATCCACTCAAGTACTTACTCAGCAAAGCAGCATTGACAGGTCGTTTGGCCAAATGGGTAATGATTCTAAGTGAATTTGACATCGAGTATGTGGACCGTAAGGCTATCAAAGGGCAAGTTATTGCAGATCAGTTGGCCGATGCACCACTCATAGGCGATCATCCTCTCATTTCCAATTTTCCAGATGAAGAGATATTCATGATCACAACAGCACAACCATGGAAACTATATTTTGATGGTTCATACACTAGGCACGGCTCGGGGGCAGGCATTCTGTTTATCACACCTCAGGGTGATAGCATCCCGAAGTCTTACAGGCTCACATTTCCATGCACCAACAACATAGCAGAGTATGAGGCCTTGATCACAGGACTCAAGCTAGGCATACAATGGAAATTACAAGAACTGCAAGTATATGGCGATTCCCAACTAGTCATTCGACAAGCAACCGATGAATATCAGACCAAGGATGATAAACTCATGCCATATAAGCAAATGGTGGACACTCTAAAGACATCATTTACTACTATCACTTTTGAGCAGATACCAAGAGATCAGAATCGAGCTGCTGACGCCATGGCTACCATCGCATCTCTCTTAGATCTTCCACAGAATTCAACACGCTACGAGTTCTTGGTAGAACAGCTTTGGATTCCCGCTTATGATATCCCCGAATCCGACATGATATGTTGCCTTGTTGGTTCTGAATCCCCATGGTATGGTGAGTTCTACACCTATCTCCGTGATCACACCCTTCCTCCCAACCAATCAAATAACCAACGAAAAACCTTCATTCGCCAAACTGCTCGATATACCATTATTGCCGAAACCCTATACCGACGCGGTCTTGATGGTACTCTCCTTCGATGTCTAGAACAAGGTGAGATAACAAAGGCTTTGGAAGAGGTACATGAAGGAATTTGCGGGACTCACTCAAGTGGTCCATCACTAGCCAAGAAGATCATGCGAGCTGGATACTATTGGCCATCTATGGAAAAGGATTCCTACTACTTTGTCAGGAAGTGCAAAAAATGTCAAGTTCATGGTGACCTAATACATGCACCAGCTCAAGAACTGCAACCAATCACGACACCATGGCCTTTCTGTCAATGGGGCCTTGACCTTGTGGGTAAGATTCATCCATCTTCATCCAATGGCCATAAATTCATTATTACCGCCACCGAATATTTCACCAAGTGGATCGAAGCTGTTCCACTTACCCAAGTCACCGGCAAGCAGATCGCCTCATTCATCCTCAATTACATCATCTGCCGGTATGGTGTGCCCATGTCCATTGTCACAGATAACGGTCTTCCTTTCAAAAATCAGGATGTTCGTGAGTTTTGTGAGAAATTTCATATCCAACACCGCTTTTCCACTCCCTATTACCCACAAGGCAATGGTCAGGCTGAAGCATCCAATAAAAACATATTGAGAATCCTAAAGAAGACAGTCAATGATGCCGGTCGTGATTGGCATGTTCAATTGAATCCAGCATTATGGGCATATCGAACTAGCATTCGAACCCCTACAGGTGCAACTCCTTATTCATTGGTCTATGGTGCTGAAGCTATCTTACCTATTGAGGTCGAGATACCATCCTTACGAGTTTCATTGCACAATCTCATCGATGATGAAACATACAGAGTATCTCATCTTCAGGACTTAGAGTTACTAGATGAGAAGCGACAAGCTGCATACAATCACCTCAAAGCCTATCAGCAGCGCATGAGTAGAAGCTACAATCACCGAGTTAGATCTCGTACATTTGAGGTAGGTGATCTTGTTCTTCGAGAAAATCCTCACAACCAACCAAACAGAGAACATCAAGGCAAGTTTGAATCAAACTGGTTTGGCCCATATGTTGTCACTGCTGTATTCGGGTCCGGGGCATATCAGTTGGCTACATCAGACGGAGAACCGCTCGTAGATCCAATCAATAGCATGCACCTCAAATGGTTTTATACCTAAGGTATACAGAGCATCAGGCTCCCCTACATATTAGAAAATATCAAAAAAATTCAGAAAATGTCCTAAAGAAAATACAAAAACATTCAAAAAAAGTAAAGAAAAATCATGCATCCAAACGGTGAACAACCACTCCGGTGGCACCTTGGGTAAGTGCGATGGTAAAAACCTGGCAAATAGGCGCCACTCGTAAGGGCTATGGCTCCATTATCTTTTCAGACTTGTTGCGATCACATTTACTTCATACATACATCCATCCATCCAAAGCCATGGCTTGTTATTCATCTGTCATTAAGAAAGTACTCCATGCGTCTAGCATCCCACCTTTTCATAGTCAGGTCTAAAAACTGGGGGCAATACCCTTAACCTATTGATGGAAGTGGATTCTACATTGTCTTATGTGTCATTACGCTCTTCATTCAGGCAATCATCAAAAATATCAAAAACATTCAAAAATGTCCCAGAAAATATCAAAAACATTCAAAAATGACTCACAAAATCCAAAAACATTCAAAAATGTCTCACAAAATCCACAAACATTCAAAAACTATTACACAAAATCCAAAAACATCGGAAAAACCATTGAAAATCACCCAAAAACATGACAACACCTTGTACATATTCATCCGATCAGATACAAAACAAACATTGACACAATACTCACACAATGACCACTTATCAATTGACCAAAACAATCAACATCAACAATCCAAACTGTCTTTAAAACAAGGATGCATCCTTCCTTATCAAAACAAAGACAAAGTGACGTTTTCTTTGACAAGAAAATTATGTTAAGCTATCAAATGCTTGGTTGATTCGTGAGTAATTCATTTGTTTATCTGTATCGGGATCTTTCAGCATTGTTTTGTATCGTTTGCGCATTATTTCCGATGAAGTTCTGGGGCATGTACTAATGGTGTCTACGTGGGAAGTTCACTAAGCTACGTGATCTTATGCAAAATGCAGTCATAGATCATTACGGCTTGCTGACTACAGCGTATACCTCGACCATATGAGCATGAACCATTACCAAGGATCCATATTCTTTATTCTTTATGTATATATTGTTTGTTCGCAGGTACAATTCTCTTTCTTTGGTTCCTCCTACCTCATCCAAACTGGATAAAGGTTTTATCTCTTATTACGGTATGCACTTGTCTCAGGATATGATCAGCCTAAGATCAAGGAGGACGTTCCAAGTCATGCATGAAAGGAGATAATCCTTATCTGTTCCGCAATCCATACTCAGGTCAACTTGATCCATTATATCAAGTTGCTTGTATTAACTTCCTATATAAAAATCCATGTAAGAAATACTCTGGTCATCTTGAATCTTTATGTCAAGTTGCTTGTATTTTCTTACAACATTTTAAAGCTCAATGATGAAAAATAAAGCACCATGGATCGTCATTCCATCTCATCTATATATACTGCATTTCGTTGCATTCCACCCATCCATACATTCATCATAGCTGCATATCATGCATACGTAGTCATAATAATGCATACTCTATTTTACTCATCTTCTTCCATAGGAATGAGTCATAAGTCCTCCATATCTTCTATCTAACATCAAATCCCCCCTCACCCTCCCTATCTTGATCATCAACATCATCCTAATCCCTTCATCGCTTCCCATCCTCACTCATCCACAAAATTAAGCCAGTTACTCTGTCTACACAAATACATCGACTCCCACACACCTAGACTATCAACAGATACTCTGATCACGTATCTTCGGGTCTCAACAGGTAATCGATTATGTTAATCCTAGACTACATCAGGCATTTATCATAATGACCTAGTCTCAACGGGTCTGCCATGATTCCCCACAACCATCCATCACACGCACACACTATCAATTGATCAACCAATCAAACACAATCCAACGGACAATTACATCAATTGTCTACGTCTCAACGAGTATTTTGCTTCATATACCTTGACTTCATCGGGCAATTACATCAATTGTCTAAGTCACCATCAGGTCACTTTGATTCACTTACTCAGACTTTATCATGTCCAAGCGACCAACTGACATCAACTGTCACGCTTTGACTTGACCGGGGCAATTCAACCGATTGCACCAGATTGTCCAACCAATTTTGATCAATTGTATAGCATCAATCAAAACCCCACACTACATCTGCTATGTATCTCTTGCATGACCTCAGGGTACTCGCTGGCTTGTTGTTTCTTCATATTCACTCCATTTTCTCCCATTCTTTCATCATTAGTTCTAATTTCTTCTATTCTACCTCCCCTCCGCTTTTCATTCTTTTTCGAGAGATCGCCCAATTTTTCAAAATAAAATTTGGCCCATCTCTCGAGGGGGCATACCACCCATTAAATTTACATTTCATGGGGCATTTCTTCACACCTATTTTTCTTTCTTTGAAACGACGCGATAAACTGCACCGTCTCAAAGAGGGGCAAATGTAGTCACATAAATCTGTCCACTTAATTAAATGAATACTTAGTATTTATTTGATTATTTAACCATCAATTAATAATTAATTAAATTAATATTTAATTAATTCATCTTAACCCTCTTCTCCTATTAATTAAATAAATTATTCAATTTATTTGATTTAATTCACTTAACCAAATTCATACCATTAATTAAATAAATAAATCATATTTGTTTAATTAAATCTTCTCTCACATTTAAATAAATTAATATTTATTTAAATCCCCCAAAATCCCACCTCTCACATTTAAATAAATAAATCATTTATTTAAATCACCTTTATCCTCCACCCACTTGTATTTTCCTACAAAAGCAAGTTGCACAACTATTTTAAATAAATCATTTATTTAAAATCACCTTTATCCTCCACCCACTTGCATTTTCCTACAAATACAAGTTGCACAATTATTTTAAATAAATAATTTATTTAAATCACCTTTATCGTCCACCCACTTGTATTTTCCTACAAAAGCAAGTTGCACAACTATTTTAAATAAATTATTTATTTAAAATCCTATTTATCCTCACCCACTTGAAACCTTTAATGGTTTCCCTTAAAGTATTCAAACTTGATGGCTTTAAAGTCTTCAAACTTGATGGCTTCCTTCTATAATCTTCTTAAGACTTTAATGGTTTTCCTTAAAGTCTTCAAGCCTTTAATGGTTTCCCTCAAAGTCTTCAAGCATTTTAATGCTTTATCTTCATTTTTCTCATTTAAATAAATTAATATTTATTTAAATATTTATCCAAATTCAACTTACACCATTTAATTGAAATAAATGATTTTATTTTAATTGAAAATACCAAAATTTCTCCCACTTGCATTTTCCTACAAAATCCACTTGTATGCCTAAACCCCTTCTAGATTCTTCTAAACCCTTCCTAATTAGCCTAATCCATCCCCTAAATATTGTCACATTCCTAAGCAAATTGGAGTCACTTCTCAAAGACTCCAAAGTCTTTGAAAAGCAATTAATGCTTTGTGTGTTCAACAAATTAACCCTCAAAGTCTTGGATAACCTTTGAAAGCTTTCAACCTTCAACCACTTAATCCCCAAAGTCTCCAATAACCATTAATGGTTAATTCAACCCTCCCACATGGTTAAAACATTTGTTTTGACTCAACCTCTACCCAACCCAAAGGTCTCATCAGGCCATTAATGCTTTGACCATGATTATCTCTTAATCATTTGCACAAAGGTTTATCCTTACATTAACTCTTAATCCAATGGGTAATCTTAATTTAGACTTGACCCTTACCTTCTAGATAACCATGAGGTCTTCTCAGGCCTTTAATGCCTCCAACCTCTTCTCTCAACCCAATCCTATGTTGACACTTGTCACCATTTTATTGGTGCCAATTGTGCAAATGGATCCCCAACTTTCAAACTTGGCCCTTGATTAAACCATTCAATCTTAACCCTTCATTTCCCCATTTCTTCTATAAATAGAACCCTTCTCCTCAAGCAAAAGGAAGCATTTTAGAGTATTGTTGTTATACTGGCATTAACATAGAGCTTTTTCATAGCATCACTATCTACTCTTGCATAGTATTTTCTTATCATATTCAACCATCTTGAATCTCCATATGGCATCCATGGCTAGTGCTAAAAGCTGAGAGCTACACTCATTTGGGACTTGGAGAGGAGAGAAACAAGGGAGAAGCATCAAAAGGCATCATGGAAGCATCTTAGGGAGGCTCTTCTCCTTTCTTTTATTTTGTTAAACTTCTTTCATGCTTTTTGAAATCTCTCTTGATATGTTTGGAATGGTTTTTAGTTCTTTGTTTTGTTTTTATGGTTGAAACTAACTTATTAACATTGAACTTTGTTGTTGCCTTGTCCCCATTTCCATGACATCACAATCTAAACATCATGATCTCATCATTTTCTAACTCGGTAATAGTTGCCCATTGAATAACTTATCCCCTTATTCATCATATTCTTTCTGTGTCTTTTACCCACATCTTTATACTCATCAAATCATACTTCTTAAGATATGGCAACATCATACTGAATTAGAAAATCAATTTCTTGACATCAATGACAAAATAATAATATTAAGACAGTAATCATCCTTAATTAGTTATATCCATAGTCATCAACAACCTTCTCAATATCCTTATTGAAATGCCAACAATCTCTCATTGTAATTGGAATGCCAACCTTCTTCTTGTCTGTTATAATGCCAACAATCTCCCCCTTTGGCATTGATGGCAAATCCAATTGATTTGACCTTAAAAGATTCGGATTGCTGATATTCACAAATGCTGAAATGCTCTCCCCCATACATTAGACTTCTCCTCATTCAGTCTTCTTCCCAATCTGTAGTCTGCTTAGTTTTCTCTTAGTCTTCTCCCCTAATAGGTCTTCTCCCCCTTTCATAGGTATTCTCCCCCTTTGACAACAATGCCAAAAAGAAAAAAACTAAAAACATAATTTCTTCCTCTGAGAAGTGAATTCCATGCTGTTATGTATCAATTCAGTCTCGATCAGAGCATTTGTCTTCAATTCCTGTTCTCTGTTTATTGTTTCCTGCACACCTTTAAAAAACCTCCTAAAGTGTGTAAATCGGCATCAACTCCTAAAAAATATTCTGTAGAGTCATCGAATTGATGCTTTCACCGAACTCGGTCAGTGAATGGAAGATAGGGGTAGGACCCCTAACTGACTTCTGAGATATTCAAAAGTGTCCTTTGGCAATGGCTTGGTGAAGTTGTCTTTGTGTTAACATACTCCAAAACCACTTTCTTCTCTTGAACTTCTTCTCTAAGATAATGATATTTGATAGAGATGTACTTTGTCTTAGAGTGCATAACAGGATTCTTTGAAATGTTAATGGCACTAGTGTTATCACAGAATATAGTTACTGGCTCGGTAACTTGCTCATTTATACCTTCCAACAGTTGTTTAATCCATAATATATTGGCGCAATTCAGTGCTGCAGCAACATATTCAGCTTTTGCTGTTGACTGAGAAACACATCCTTGTTTCTTGCTAAGCCAACTCACTAGTCTTTCTCCTAAAAAGAGAGCTCCTCCACTTGGGCTTTTCCTGTCATCAATGTTGCCTGCCCAATCAACATCAGTATAAACTTTTAAATCAAGCTTATTTCCTTTCTGATATACCAAACCATAATCTTCAGTGCCTTTTAAGTATCTGAAAATTCTTTTGATTGCCGTCATGTGTGTTTCCTTAGGATCTGTAGAAAATCTTGCAACAATACCTACTGCATGTGCTATATCTGGCCTGCTGTGAACAACATATTGCAACTTTCCAATCATAGATCAGTAGATTGTCTCATCAACAGATGCAGATTCATCATTCTTTGATAGTTTACAGTTGGTAGTCATAGGAGTACTTATTGGTTTTGAATCCTCCATTCCAAATTTCTTCATGATTTCCTTTATGTACTTGGATTGGGTAATGAAAATCTCATCTTTCATTTGCAGTATCTATAGACCTATAAAATATTTTATCTCACCGATTAATGACATCTCAAATTCTTTACTCATTTCATTTCCAAAGTTCTTGCATAGAGAGTCATTTCCACTAAAGATAATATCATCAACAAATATGGCTGAGATCAGTATTCCATTTTCATCATTCTTCATGTACATATTATTGTTTTCACTTGTTCTTATAAAGCCAATTTTGATTAAATATGAGTGCAATCTCTCATACCATGCTCTAGGTGCTTGTTTTAGACCATATAAAGCTTTGTTCAATTTACATACCTGATCATTATTTTCTCCTTCAACAAATCCTTCAGGTTGTTCAATGAAAACTTCTTCTTCTAATATACCATTTAGAAATGCAGATTTGACATCCATTTGATATACCTTGAAATTCTTGTAAGCAGCATATGCCAAAAATGTTCTTACTCCTTCAAGTCTTGCCACAGGTGCAAAAGACTCACCACAATCAATTCCTTCTTCTTGGGCATAACCTTTGCAAACTAGTCTTGCTTTATTCTGAATGACCTCACCCTTTTCATTTAGCTTGTTTCTGAAGATCCACTTTGTACTGATTACATTTTTGTCCTTCGGTCTTGGGATCAATGTCCATGTGTCATTCTTCTTGATTTGATCAATCTCTTCTGTCATAGCATTTATCCAATCTTCACTGTTAAATGCCTCTTTCACTATTCTCGGTTCAAATTCAGATATCAAACATGTGTTCTGTCTCAGTTTGTTCCTTGTCATCACTGGATCATCCTTATCTCCTATAATCTGACTTGGTGCATGATGTCTTTTGACATACTTGGCTAATACAGGCTTGGTAGGCTCTGTATGATCTTCTTCATCACTCGGTAACTGGATATTTTCTTCATTTTCTTCAACAGTTATCTCGGTAGGACTTCTTGGTTGCACATAGACAAATCCTTCATAATCTTCTGGTTCTTTGGAGTTTCCTTCATCATTTCTTTCTGCAAATTCATCAATTTTCACATTTGCACTTTCTACTATTTTGTTAGATGATTTGACCAGCATTTAAATGCTTTGCTTCTAGAAGAATAACCTAGAAACATTCCTTCTTCACTTTTCTGATCAAACTTACCATTTCTATCATCTTTGTGAACATAGCATCTACTCCCAAAGATTTTAAAATAACTTACATTAGGTTTCTTGTCATACCAGATTTCATAAGGTGTCTTCAAAGTACCTTTCTTCAATTGAACTCGGTTCAAGGTGTAAATAGCTGTGCTTATTGCTTCTCTCCAAAATGTTTGTGGAACTTTCTTTTCAATCATCAAGGTTCTGGCACAATCCACAATAGATCTGTTCCTTCTCTTAGCTATCCCATTCTGCTATGGAGTTCTCGGTGCAGAGACTTGTCTTTTTATACCATGATCATTGCAAAATAAGTTGAACTCATCAGATGTAAACTCTCCTCCTCTATCTGATCTGAGACATTTCAGTTGTCTTCTTGTTTCATTTTCAACTCTAGCCTTGTACCATTTAAACATTTGAAAAGCTTCTGATTTTCCTTTTAAAAACATTACTGACATCATCCTTGAGTAATCATCCACAAATAATATGAAATATTTATCACCATAATAACTCTGAACTTTCATAGGACCACAAAGATCAGTATGCACAAGATCTAAAATTCCCTTAGAAGTGTAGGACTTACTTGTAAAGCTTGATCTTGTCATCTTACCCATCTGACATCCTCGACACATAGCATTCTCAGGTTTTTCAAGACTCGGTAGACCTCTTACTCGGTGCTTCTTACTTATTTTGATCAGATTATCAAAATTAACATGACAAAACCTTTTATGCCATAACCAGGTATCATCTATTCTTGCATATAGTCATTTATTCTGAGTTGAGTCAAGATGAAATGTATTACCTCTTGTTTGTGTTTCGGTAGCAGCTAACTTTCCATGCTTGTCATGAACTTTGACAATTCCTTTTTCAAACTCTATTTGGTAACCTGTGTTGTTTAGCTGTGCTACACTCAACAAATTGTATTTCAAACCTTCAACCCAATAAACATCATTACATTTAGCATTGCCAAGAAGTGTTATGGATCCTTTACCTCTTACTGGACATGGTGCATCATTACAAAATCTTACATAGCCTCCATCATAATCATCTAATTTAATAAACTTGTGTTTATCACCTGTCATGTGATGTGAGCAACCACTATCTATGATCCAAGAATCATTAGTATTTATATGAGATATTAAGGCTTTTTCTTCATACCTTTCTTCATCTGATCCATCTTTAATAGCCACATAAACAACTTCCTCTGTATCAGTTTCATCTAATTTATCATCATTAGATTCCTCATCAGCTATTAGGCATGTCTTTTTATCTCTTCTCCTGAAGTCTCGGTGTCCTCTGTAATGATTATCTTTATGTCTATCATCTCGGTAATCTCTCTTTTCACTAGATTCTTTGTTAGGACAGTTAGAAGCCATATGTCCTATCTTATCACAACTGAAACATTTTAAAGGTAGCTTTCCTTTATACTTACCTTTTCCTCTCAGTAGCCTTCTGGCTAATAGTGCTTCAAACTCTTCTTGCTTTCTGATTTCCTCATACAGTTTGTGTACCTCCATGTTTTTGCGAAATCTTTCACTTGCTCCACTGTGATTCCCTTCAGAGTACTTATACTTTCTATCATTGTAATCATCAGTTTCATCAATATGAAAAGAACTGAATGCAGATTCAACTTTATTTACCGATGACCCATTGTTATCAAAGTTACTTAACTCAAGTGCATGTAGCTTACCAATAATAACATCTAAAGAAACTGGCATATTGGGTACAGATCTCAATTCATTGATTGCAGAGACTCGGATTGCATAGGCAGGTAGAAGGGTTCTTAACAACTTACTTATTACATCCTTTTCTTCAATAGTTCCTCCTCCTTTGATTTGATTGACAATCTCCTTTAGTCTTGTACTGTACTGAGTTATGTTCTCACCTTCATTCATCCTCATAGATTCAAGTTGTCCTCTTAAACTATCCACTTTTGCTCTTTGAACATGTTCATCTCCTCCATATACAGATATGAGCTTAGTCCACATTGCCTTTGCATTAGTACATCCTTCTAGATCATTAAACTCTGAGTCGGTCAATGCAGATGTTATTTCATTCATTGCTTGAATATGTTCTTGCTTTGCCTTTATTTCTTCCATAGTCTATGGATAGGTGCTCGGTTCAACAAAATCATTCTCCAGATAGTATACAACATATTCTCCAATTCCTGATAGATGCAGCTTCATCCTTTTCTGCCATGTAGAGAAACTTGACTTGTTCAGCTTTGGTGCATCCCTCTTATACATCTTTGGATCTTTAACTCAAGTGCCTTTAAACTTTTCTTCCGGAGTCCAAAGCTCTGATACCAATTGATAGTTCTGATACTTAATATAAGTACAGATCCAATAGCCAACAAGATGAGAGGGGGGGGGGGTGAATCATACAAACTTAATCATCCATAAAAATATCAGATTAAACCTCGGTAACATATATATCAGTCATATAACCAAAACTGTCAAACATGCAAACTCAAAAGCATATGAACAATATAAACCTCATAACACCAGATTTAACATGGAAACCCAAATAGGGAAAAACCACTATGGGATTTCGGACCCACTAAGAAATATACTCTTCTAGAGTATGCTTGGTTAAAAGCAAATCCTGTTAAAGATTACAAACACATTGCTAGATGTGACCCGGTTAAGGGATTCCCCTCAGATTTGTTAGGATCTTCACTTTGTTAGAAGTGACCTTGTTAAAGGATTTCAAACACTCAATCAGAATGTCACCTTGCTAGAGGATTTTACAAATAAGACTGTTAAGTCCACTCGGTTAAGAGATTTTCTGCTACTTCTCAAAATAACAGTAATAAAAATATGTCTGCAACTTCACATCTAAAAATTCTAAAGCAGATTCTTATTTGCTCAATATAATCAATTCATAGGACTTATCTTGTCCCTCTACTAGGCTCTATACTCTTTTATCAAAATAGGTCTTCAAGCTTCTGTGCTCAGTGTGTAGGGGAAAAAGCGAGACTAGGACAATGTACCCTAATCCTAACTTTTGACACACATTGCGGAATACGAAAGAGCCTAGAGATATCGCACGGTTGGCTACTTCTTTTGGTGAAAGAGAGAGCCACGGGATATCTATTAGGATTTCTATTCCCTTGTTGAAATTGAAAGCTAAAATGATACAAGTTCAAACC
This sequence comes from Cryptomeria japonica, assembly GCF_030272615.1. NCBI lineage: Eukaryota > Viridiplantae > Streptophyta > Pinopsida > Cupressales > Cupressaceae > Cryptomeria > Cryptomeria japonica. The sequence goes on along the minus strand of NC_081406.1, from coordinate 43,666,924 downwards.
CTAACCTCAAAATGTAAGTATGAACTAGTAACAAGTTTGCAGAATTGAGATTAAATAATAGACAACTGTAAATGTAAGGATAAAATAAGAACGTAGATATGTACCCGGAGTCGAAATTGGACTGAAAATGTTCGGGACGGGGGCGCGGGCGCCACTGTCCTGAAAACTGCACCGGAAACCACTGTTTTGCACCCTGAAACACTATCTGGAAATTGTCGGAGAGCTGTCTGTCCGGAGGACCAGGGCGCCCAACGCCTCTGTCCCAGGGATCAGGGCGCCCAGCGCCCCTGTCCTGGCAGGACCAGGGCACCCAGCGCCCCTGTCCTGGCAGGACCAGGGCGCCCAGCGCCCCTGTCCTGGTCTTCTGAGCTGCAATTTTACACAGGGTTCTGTCTCAGTCTCCTCTTTCCAGATCTGTGTCCTGCGGTGTCGTCCGAATCCCGAAACCTGCAATAATATCCAACCCTCAAGGGAGGAGTACAAGCCAATCTTCAGTCGGTAATCTCCTATTTTTCTTCAATGCCTTCCAAGCCCTAATTGGATGAATGAATGAATTTGATAGATGCTTGATAGAATGATATTGAGTGTTGTTGAAGTCTTCAAAGATCTGCTCTTTCGCTGCATATCCAGTTCCTGGAAACAAAAATCCCCTCCCTTCCAATGAGGAAAGAGAGCTTTTATGTATGAAACCCTAGGTCGTAAATTCGTATTTTGGCTGACCTAGAGATTGAATATCCCGCCAATTTCTTGGGGTTAAGCTTTATTTTATGATTAGATCATGCTCCCAAAATTTCGGGAAAAATGTCCAGGACCATGTTGCACGGGCGCCATGGTCCCGACAACTTTTCACCAAATTTTCAGGGCCGTCGGATATGATGATTTTAGAGAGAATCCCGAAGTTACAGGTGATTTCGAGATGTTTAGACCCCGAAACCAAGCCCCCAAGTTCGAAATAGGACTTAATTAGGGTTTTTGATTAAGTGATGTATTGGAGGAATAAAATGCGAAGGGCACGCTTTAGTGAAAGGGCCCAACTTTATGATGTAGAGAATTATGAAATAGGGACCTTAGACCTAATTAATTTGATTAATTAAGTGCTTAAGGAGAAATACAATGCAGAATGCAAAATGCACTAAGGCGGGTGCTAAACTAGGTGTGAAATTGTACCACCCTAGCGAGTGCGTACAATTTACGACGCTACATTTAGCCCCCACTTTAGCGGTCATATGAGTACTACGTGCATATGCAAGCTAAAGTACAGAAAAGTAAACATCATTTGAAAAAATGATATATCCATAAGTCGTCGGACGAAGCCCCCAGCGGTATCTGCAGTACACAGTTAGGAACCGCACCCTACAAAACAAACGTTAGATCACAAAATCACCTAATGCTTACTAGGGAAAGTGATGAAATCTGTGAGTAGCTATATGCCCCCCCCTATTTCGACTTGCTTATTTAGGGAGGTGAAACAGGGTAGCATGTTTACTTGCGACAAATTGTGTAATAGAGTATTGATGAGGGGTGTTCACTAAATAGGCTTCATCAGAGCACTTTTTGGAACATCCCGAGAGTAGGAGAAGGAAAATATGATTCCAACACAACAAACGGCTCGAAAATCGCATCTCCCAAACCCAAGTTATGATAAAATGAATGATAGGGGAAAAATTAGGGTTTCGAGAAGTAAGAATAGACAAACGAGAGTATATACTTCGAAAGTGACACTTGTATTCGTCACTTTGCCGATTTCAGGATACTATTCAGTGCAGCGGAGCCCACCTAATCATCATGCCTTCATGATGACCGGAGCGTCCCACGAGGATCGAGATCCTGCACCAGGCCGTGATCGACGACGAGCCACTGGACGAGGTGAGTTGACTGAACGTTTGACTTTTGATTTCTCGCATGTTTGACTTTTCCATGATCGAATGCGGACCCTGAATGCCGACCGGGGCCCACCTAGGGCGCCATGGTCCCTGAGGGGCGCCCTGGTCCCCCCAGGGCACCATGGTCCCTGACAGGGGCGCCATGGTCCCTGCAGGGCGCCATGGTCCCTGACAGGGCGCCATGGTCCCCAATCAGGGCCCGGCGAGGGGTTACAAGGCAAGCATTCAATGTTCAACAGTTTGCATTTGCGATTTCGGTGATTGAGTACTGATTTTGGTCATGTTTTTGTTTTGCAGGGTCTCCCGTACATGAGAGAGCATACAGCGGGACACATCCTTCGCACTTTGCGAGACCAGATTCCACGGCTGACTCAGTCAGAGAGAGACACCCTATCGATAGTAGGATTGTGGTACATGATTCTTATGCCGGCCATTCGATTTCATCCTGCGATGTTGATGGCACTGATGGAGAGATGGGATCCTGACACCTGTACCTTTCACCTTCCGGTAGGAGAGTTGACGGTCACACTCGAGGATGTGTACCGTATACTGCGTCTTCCTATCAGAGGAGCGACAGTCACATATGTGACTGATCGGGTAGTAGAGGATCATCAGAGAGAGCAGATGTACTGCATAGGGAGAGTCATGCCGAGCGAGACGAGAGGTCGTATCATGGTCAGCTGGCTCTTACATCCTACAGGAGAGATACCACTTCTGAGACGCCTCATGATAGCCATCATAGCACTAGCCGTCTGCCCTAATGGGCGAGGGACACACATGCATGGGGGCCTCACATGGTGTATCAGAGGGATGGAGAGACACAGGAGAGTTTATGCATGGGGTCAGAGTATGCTTGCACATCTCTATCACAACCTTGAGGAGTATGTATTCGGACAGGGTTGTAGTTTGATGACATGCACACTTCTGCAGGTGTGGATCTTAGAGCACTTCACATGCACCAAGCCCGTCGGCTATCCACTGAGTATAGCGAGCGAGCGACCTAGGGTGTTCACTTATCCACTGACCAGCGAGTGGAGATTTGGGGATTTGCTGTATTGGAGAGTGACTATTGACAGACTGACATCTGAGGTGGTAGTGTGGAGACCTTACCTACTGATGCACAGATGGGATGGTATGGAGAGACAGTTAGCATGTCTACAGAGGAACCGCCTACTGCGAGGACGATATGCACACATCATAGTCCCTTTCTACTTTGACCGAGTACGGAGGTAGTTCGGACTAGAGCAGTGTGTTCCAGCCGATGTGCCCATCTATACTTGACACTCACGGGTCCTTCCTAGACCTAGAGCAGTAGCGAGACCGACGGTGGATGATATCGAGACGACAGACTTGGAGGGATCAGATCAGGATGTAGTCACTGACTATTCTGCAGAGCCTGGAGCACAGCGTAGATATGTTTCATGGTTCATGAGATCATATCCAGGTCCTATCTTTCCACCAGATCATCCGACAGGCTATCCAGGCCCATGGAGACATGGAGACCGAGACGAGGACGAGGGATCCAGGTCAGAGAAGTCAGATGAGGGAGAGGGTCACGAGGAGACGGGAGATCCTGATCCACCTACAGGCGATCAGCCCAGTGACGAGGAGGAGGAGGATGCAGATAGAGAGGAGGACGAGGAGGATGCAGGTGATGATGCAGATGAGGATGAGGATGATGAGGAGGACGACGAGGAGGATGATAGAGATGATGAGGAGGAGTCGGATGCAGCTCCCCACCATTCAGGAGACGATACCATAGCTCTGGATCCACCTTTTATTCCCCAACAGGAGGAACAGGAGGCAATACGGAGACCTGTCACCAGTACCGTTCAGCCTACACCCATCGTGGATAGAGTATTCGAGCGAGGGGAGCCTAGCAGTTCCCAGTCACAGATGCTACCATATCATGATCCCTACTGGCGTGAGGGAGATCCAAGTATAGTAGGTTTATATTGATTTGATTAATGCTTCGATGATATAGAATGGTACTAACAAAGATCTATTCTACTGCCACAGCTAATGTGCAGGACTGGCATTCCTTGATTCAGCAGGCAATGATAGACATCTCCATGATAGCACAGATTCCTAGTTCCTCACAGATTACCTACAGGCCTCAGGGGAACGCGGGTCGGCATGAGGATTTGTTTTTCCCATTCCGATTACAGGTAGATATATGGAGGGAGAGAGAGAGAATCCTATCAGAGGATCTCCGTTAGGCGCGGCAGAGAGAGGGAGTCCTATCGGAGGATCTCCATCAGGCGCGGCAGAGAGAGAGAATCCTATCAGAGGATCTCCATCAGGCAGGGCAGAGAGAGAGAGTCTTATCAGAGGACCTCCAGCAGGTGCGGCGAGATCTAGTAGCGGCCCAGACCGAGGCTACCACCTATCGTGCGATCCTCATGGATAGAGATCGTAGGAGTTCCTCTCGGAGTCACTCACGATCTGTATCGTGCTATACACCCATGGGTCCACCTCCATGGCCAGATCAGGAGGGAGCATCCAGTCGACACTCTCCAACCACTAGCCCTAGGGATAGGAGATGATTGTATGATGTAAGAGAGAGGTCACATTTTGGATATACAGTGACCTATGTTTGTACACGATCCGCACATATATATGTATATATACATGCTTCTCATTTTTGTCTCAAATGTGTTATCTTTAATGCCTAAAACAATGTATATTTTGTTTTGATTAAATCTAATACATTTGGTAGATGTACATGTATGTTCAGAATTTAATTGCCATGTGATTGATTTCTCAATGCTCCATGATTAAATTGATACATGTGTGACTTAATTAAAATGTTTAATCAAGTACAACATTGATGATAAGGAAGAAATATGCATTAAGTCTAAGAATCATATAACTAATGTGATTTAATTTTGAACTTAAACTCAACATGATACGATTCTACTTAATACATAAAGACATTGTATAATATGCTAGCATAATGAGAAATGTAAACCTTTTACAATTTACATTAATGAATTCAAGACAAACCTATAAAGTAAGAAGACATGCTTGTCAGGAACGAAACAATATAGATTAAACATCATAATATTTAATTCTATTTTGCTTTTAATTAAGAAACACTAACATATTATCCAATGTTGAAGAAGATAGATAAGAAGTGAAGAATTAAGCATAATATCTACGCAAGTGCATAGCATTAATAGGTTCTTTAAGAGGCGTACCATCTACATCTGCTATTTTGTAAGCACCTGATCCATAATCCTCAATAACGATATATGGTCCAAGCCAATTAGGACTAAATTTTCCCTTTTCGGCCGGCAAGGCATTCACATTGCGCTGATTCTCATAAAGGACTAAATCACCTACTGAGAAGGAACGTTGAATAACCTTGTCATTATAGCTTCGCTGTAGAGTTTTGTGATACGCTTGAATATGCTCAAGAGCGTTTATACGCTATTCATCAAGCATCTCAAGCTGTTGAAGTCGTTGTTCTCTATAGGAGTCATCATCTATTATACCTTTAAGAGAAACCCTAAGTGATGGAATTTCTAACTCTAAGGGCATAATAGCGTCAGCACCATAAACAAGATTATAAGGAGTAGTTCCCGTAGCAATTCGTACACTCGTTCGGTAGGCCCAAAGAGCGTAGATTAGCTGGTTACTCCAATCCTTACCATGCTTATTTACGGTTTTACGAAGAATTTGCTCAATTATCTTATTGGATGATTCGGCTTGACCATTTGACTGAGGGTAATACGGTGTAGAAAATCGATGTTTGATATGATACTTCTCAAGGAATTTCTTCACGTCCTTGTTCTTAAATGATGTTCCATTATCTGAGATAATAGTGGAAGGTATACCAAATCGAGAAATAATGTTTTCTAGAAGAAATTGACAAATCACTTCAGTAGTAGTAGAGCGAAGAGGAATAGCTTCTACCCACTTCGTAAAGTAATCTGTTGCAGTTATAATGAAGGTGTGTCCTTGAGATGAAGGAGGAGAGATTTTTCCAATAAGATCCAAACCCCATGCGGAGAAAGGCCAAGAAGCTACTTGAGAACGAAGTTCTTGGGCAGGAGCATGAATCAGATTATTGTGTTGTTGACATTGGTGACATTTCTTAACAAATGAGAAGGAATCCTTCTGCATAGTTTGCCAATAGTATCCCATACGAAGCAACCTATGAACCAGGGATTTGCCCCCAAAATGCCCCCCACAGGCACCCGAATGTGCCTCTTCAAGAGCAACAGGGATTTCTGACTTGTTAAGACAACGAAGAAGGAGACCATCATAACCCCTTCGATAAAGGACATTAGAAAGGATGATATACCTAGCAGACAACTTGTGGATTCTAGCCCTAGTGTTCCTATTAGCAGAATCAGGGAAGGTACCATCGGTCAAATATCTTACAATATGCGAGAACCATTCATCTGAGTCTACAAAGTCACAACATGTTACCAAGCTAGAATCATCTTCAATAGCTGGAGAAGTAAGATTGTGAATAACAAAGTTAAGATCGACCATAGGGTCCTCTAAAGATACTAACGAAGCCACACATGCCATCGCATCCGCATGTCGGTTATCTTTTCGAGGGACCGGTTCCATGGTATAAGAATCGAAATTTTGTAATAAAGATATAGCAAGGTCTTTATATTGTGATAATTTGTCTTGTTTTGCTTGATATATTCCTGTTACTTGTCTTATAATTAATTGTGAATCTCCATAGATATGTATGTGTTTTATGTTAAGAGCTAGGGCTGCTTTTATTCCTGCTATAAGAGCCTCATACTCAGCAATGTTATTGGTACACAGGAAATTTAGACGATATGATAAGGGAATAGGTTTCTTTGTAGGAGAAACCAAAACAACCCCTGCCCCCGATCCCGTACGACACTTAGAGCCATCAAAATATAACTCCCAAGTTTCATCTTTCTCTATAGAAAGAATGAAATCATCAGGAAAGGACTCAGGGTTAGGGAATGAAAAAGGTGAAGGAGCCTCAACTAAGTGATCAGTCAACGCTTGTCCTTTAATTGCTCTTTGTGAAACAAATTTAAGGTCAAATTCAGTTAACATCATAACCCACTTAGCGAGACGTCCTGATAAATCAGTTTTAGAGAAAAGATGCTTCAACGGATCAAACTTAACCATGACATGGAATTCTGAATTTAAAAGATAATGTCTCAATTTCTGAGTCGCAAACACCACGGCCAAGCATTGTCTTTCTATCGCAGAATATCGGGTCTCATAATCGAGTAAGGTACGACTTATGTAATACACCGGACACTCCTTACCATCTTTATCATGTTGTGCTAACAATGCTGCGAGAGCATGAGAAGAAGCAGCTGTATACAGGATAAAGGGTTTAGAAGGTTCGGCAGGTTGAAGAATAGGAGGACTAGCTAAATACACTTTTAAATCTTCAAATGCTTGTTGACAATCCTCATTCCACTGAAAAGTGATATCCTTTTTAAGAAGTTGAGTAAAAGGAAAGGTACGATCCGCAAGTTGAGACACAAACCTACGAATAGCTTGAATCTTTCCTTGTAAGCTTTTAAGTTGAGATACATTTCGAGGAGGTGGCATGTTAACAATAGCATCTATTTTCTTAGTGTCCACCTCAATCCCACGATGCGAAACTATGAACCCTAATAGTTTTCCACTATCCACACCAAAAACACATTTTCGGGGATTCAAGCGCATGTGATATTTACGAATTCTTTCGAAGATTTGACGAAGGACTTTAACATGATCCATGCGAAGAAAGGATTTAGCTAAAATATCATCAACGTAATCCTCTAAAATCTTATGCATATAATCATGAAAGATAAGGGTCATCGCTCGTTGATAAGTTGCACCGGCATTTTTAAGTCCAAAAGGCATCATTATCCAACAAAACGTACCCCAAGGAGTGGTGAAAGCGGTTTTGTATTGATCTTGAGGGTTAATGAAAATTTGATTGTAGCCTGAAAAACCATCCATGAAGGATAAGAGGGCATGTCCTGCCGTAGAATCAACTATCATATCAATGTTTGGAAGAGGGAAATCATCTTTTAAAGAAGCTTTATTTAGATCCCGAAAGTCGGTACACATTCTTATTTTGTTATCTAGTTTAGCCACAGCGACAATGTTTGAAATCCATGGGGAATAGTCAATAGGGCGGATAAATCCAGCCTCCAATAATTTTTCAATCTCAGCTTTAACAAGCAGAGCTATTTTAGGATTCATTTTTCGAATCTTTTGTTTCACGGGCTTAGCATCAGGAACTAAGACAATATTATGAGTAACGATCTTAGGGTCTATACCAGGCATGTTAGAGTATGCCCAAGCAAAAATCTCAGGGAATTCATGCAATAGTTCTTCATATTGTTTCTGTTCCTCTTTATCCAAACATTTTCCAATTTTAATGATTTTTTCTTTGTTGCAAGGATCCATCTTAACATCAAGGGTATCACTTATGAGAAGATTACTTTGTTGAGGAGTATCCTTTAACTGAGGGAATTCTTTCACAGTCTTATCATTATCAATCTCTTTTCCAAAATAAGCTTCAGTATTCAAACAATAAGGGAGTCCCCTATTGTGATGATAACGAGGAAGAGTGTCATAGGCTCCCAAGAACTCAGCTAAAGCGTCGTCAGTAGGGAAGATATCTAGAGCACAATCACCCGAAGAATCCTCATCAATATACTCAGGGTGTTGTATTGATAAAGATGTAGAGATGGCATTAACACTAATGCATGGTCTTTTAGAGGCTTTAGTACGTCTGCAGGGATTATAGCCAAGTCCAAAGGCATAATGTTGAAAATTAGTCTCTAGAGGAACTCTAATCCCTTGTTCATTAGCACCACAACCTTTTCCATGATACCCATGCTTAGCAAAAATGCGAAAACCACGACCATAGCGATCAGCCATTTCAGGAAAAGAAGGTGGTTTTTCATAAGATAAAGAATCAAACTCTTCATAGTTATAGATGTGAGAAGAGGAAGTTTGAGAAGCGGCCACAAAATTATTACTCATAGCTTCAGGCAGGGTTGATTGACTTTTAGCTTCTTCTTTCTTTTCAACTTTGTGATTTCCAGCTTCTTCCTTCTTTTCAACTTTAAGTTCTCTAGAAGGAATCTTATATTCACCCACAAAGGTAGGGTTAAAGTCAAGAGATCCCCAATCATCTTCTACAAGAACCTTCTCAGGATCAAAATCCTTTTTATGTGTAGTTTCAAGCCGAGAAGGATCTTCCTTAGGAATTCCAGATTCATCCCAAGGATTTTGATCATCGAAAAGCGAAGACTCATCGATAGGTTTCTTGTTTAAAGAGTCATCACTAGATGAGGATGGCGTAGAAGAATCTCCTTTGGAATTAGATGTTTGTAGACAAGCTTGAAAATTAGTATCACCCATCAAGGTATATGTCCTGTTGTTATAGATGAATTTAACTTGTCTATGCAATGTAGAGGGGACAGCTTGCATGCTGTGGATCCAAGGCCTCCCTAATAACAAGTTGTATGTTAAATTTCCCGGCATAACATGGATAGGAGTAGGCAAAGTAACAGGTCCCACTGTGAGAGGTAAGGTGATGATACCCAATGAAGTCTTAGCCACATTGTCAAAACCACGAATGGAACGAGAGTCAGGCTCCATAAGAGAAGTATCCACATTCATCTTATGTAATAGATTGATGCTACACACATTAAGGCCAGAGCCATTATCTACTAATGTTCGTCTTATAGCAGTGTCTTTCATGACAACCACAATCATCAAGGGATCATATTGTTGTTGGACTTCACGAGTAGGCAACTCATCTTGCGTAAACACAATTTGAGGCTTAGGATTCATCACAGAGTTAACAAAAGATGCTATATTACTAGATGTATTCGGTGGAGGAACATTCAAATCTTTCAAGGCATCTTGTAACATTCCATGATGAGCGGAAGAAGTTTGAATCAAATCCCAAAGGGATATCTTAGCAGGGGTAGTTTTAAGTTGTTCTATGAGATCATATTCCTTACCCATAACTTGTGAAATACGAGGAGCTTGAGGAAGGATTGGTTGAGGATTAGGAAGTGAAACTGGAATAACAGGAGGAGGATTGGGTTGCTTATTATTTCTAGTATGATAAGTATGGGCAACCGCATGATAACTCTCTCTAGTTATTTGCTTAGCATAATTGTAAGGACTTATAGGTTGTCTTCCTTGTACGGTAATGATTGGTTTATTTGGAGTACCAAAGGAATCATGATCATACCTCCCTTGGACAGTAAGGAGAGGAGTCTTAGGAATTTGAAAGGTGGGAGAAGGACAAGCACCTTGGACTTCAAAGAGGGGTTTGTTATATTCACTCAAATTTATCATGTTAACCAACTTAGAGGTCTTGTTTTTGTTTATAGGTTTCGACAAAGCCACAAAGTCATCAAAGGCATCATCCAACAAAGCATAATCATATCGGTTAAAAGGTTTATCTTTTGATTCAAAAGGAGACATCTCCTCATAGAGGGGATTATTGAAAACAACCATGTTACTAGATTCAGGGGAAGAGTGGATAGGAATGTATCCTTGAGAGGAATCATTCGACTTATCTTTCTCATCACACCTAAATGGCATAGTAACAAGGTTTATGAGTTTTTGGTAAAATGAAGGTTTAGCATCCTTAGGGTTTAAAAACTCATCTAAAGCTTCATCTAATTCATCTTGGCTATACTCATAATAATCATCAAATGCATGAACATTTTGCAAATAGAAATCTGACATTTTGAAAAGATTGCATAAAATTTAAACACACAATGCAAAGAAACACAAGTTCTCTCTTTTTTTTTTTTCTTTTTCTCTTTTAATGAAATGAAATGAAAACACACTAAATCTAGATCTAGATCTAACACATGCAATGCAAGAGGAAGCAATGATAGATTCACGTCGGGTTCACCAAAATGTGTAGGGGAAAAAGCAAGACTAGGACAATGTACCCTAATCCTAACTTTTGACACACATTGCGGAATACGAAAGAGCCTAGAGATATCGCACGGTTGGCTACTTCTTTTGGTGAAAGAGAGAGCCACGGGATATCTATTAGGATTTCTATTCCCTTGTTGAAATTGAAAGCTAAAATGATACAAGTTCAAACCCTAACCTCGAAATGTAAGTATGAACTAGTAACAAGTTTGCAGAATTGAGATTAAACAATAGACAGCTGTAAATGTAAGGATAAAATAAGAATGTAGATATGTACCCGGAGTCGAAATTGGATTGAAAATGTTCGGGACGGGGGCGCGGGCGCCACTGTCCTGAAAACTGCACCGGAAACCACTGTTTTGCACCCTGAAACACTGTCTGGAAACTGTCGGAGAGCTGTCTGTCCGGAGGACCAGGGCGCCCAGCGCCTCTGTCCTAGGGATCAGGGCACCCAGCGCCGCTGTCCTGGTCTTCTGAGCTGCAATTTTACACAGGGTTCTGTCTCAGTCTCCTCTTTCCGGATCTGTGTCCTGCAGCGTCGTCCGAATCCCGAAACCTGCAATAATATCCAACCCTCAAGGGAGGAGTACAAGCCAATCTTCAGTCGGTAATCTCCTATTGTTCTTCAATGCCTTCCAAGCCCTAATTGGATGAATGAATGAATTTGATAGATGCTTGATAGAATGATATTGAGTGTTGTTGAAGTCTTCAAAGATTTGCTCTTTCGCTGCATATCCAGTTCCTGGAAACAAAAATCCCCTCCCTTCCAATGAGGAAAGAGAGATTTTATGTATGAAACCCTAGGTCATAAATTCATATTTTGGCCGACCTAGAGATTGAATATCCCACCAATTTCTTGGGGTTAAGCTTTATTTTATGATTAGATCATGCTCCCAAAATTTCGGGAAAAATGTCCAGGACCATGTTGCACGGGCGCCATGGTCCCGACAACTTTTCACCAAATTTTTAGGGCCGTCGGATATGATGATTTTAGAGAGAATCCTGAAGTTATAGGTGATTTCGAGATGTTTAGACCCCGAAACCAAGCCCCCAAGTTCGAAATAGGACTTAATTAGGGTTTTTGATTAAGTGATGTATTGGAGGAATAAAATGCGAAGGGCACGCTTTAGTGAAAGGGCCCAACTTTATGATGTAGAGAATGATGAAATAGGGACCTTAGACCTAATTAATTTGATTAATTAAGTGCTTAAGGAGAAATACAATGCAGAATGCAAAATGCACTAAGGCGGGTGCTAAACTAGGTGTGAAATTGTACCACCCTAGCGAGTGCGTACAATTTACGACGCTACACTCAGTAATCACTATGTAGCATCCCTGTGCATACACTTGCCCGCATACATTGTTTATCAATAGTTTCCTATTTATAAACAATCTTCCAACCGCTTAATCTTCTTGATCACATTTCCCATGATCAATCATAGCCATCAGATCTTCAATCTTGTCCAGGTTCAATGTATCCTTCGATCTGAAAATGTTTTACCCCACCTTGGAACTTGCATTTTCACCTTGGAACTTGTGTTAGGGTATTGCGGTTCAATCTGAGCTGTAGATCTTCCTTCCGATCTTTCTTTACCATAGATTCTTTAACAATCTTCATACATGGCTTACCAATCATTTAATTCGCTCCAGCTCATCAGCTTCCTTCATTAAATATCACATGTAAACATTTAATGCATTCTGTTATAGCTCGGTTGTAACTTGGTAAATACTAAACTTTACTCGGTAGACATTCTGCCTTCATTAACCGATAGTGATAACCTTAGGGTTTACCAATTAGGTTCCTTAGGGTTTACCGACTAGGTTCTTTGCTTGGTAACATAGTATAGTATTAACCTTTCAAACAATAGCACATGTAGGATATCAAAACATTCTAAACATCATGATCTCATCATTGTCTAACTCGGTAATAGTTGCCCATTGAATAACTTATCCCCTTATTCATCATATTCTTTCTGTGTCTTTTACCGACATCTTTATACTCATCAAATCATACTTCTTAAGATATGGCAACATCATACTGAATTAGAAAATCAATTTCTTGACATCAATGACAAAATAATAATATTAAGACAGTAATCATCCTTAATCAGTTATATCCATAGTCATCAACAACCTTCTCAATATCCTTATTGAAATGCCAACAATCTCTCATTGTAATTGGAACGCCAACCTTCTTCTTGTTTGTTATAATGCCAACAATTGTTATTCATAAATTTCCATAAACATTGCTTCTTGATCATATTTTCAAATAAATCATGTTATTCTAACACCACTTATGGCTTACAAATAAATCGCCAATTCTTAAATGACCATATATGATGGTGCATTTAATGTTAGAGGGTCTGGAATGCATTGTCCAATCTTGTAGCCAAACATACATAAAAACACAACACAAGATTGTATGTAGATAATGATTGAATTTTTTATTAATGAAAATAGAATGTTCACATGCTTAGTACATTTGGCCCATTGGCCCCACATGTAGACACATAGGCTGTCATGGGCTTATTATAGAGATAACAATAAATTAGAAGTCTCTCAAATTAATTCCTCCCTCACTACTACTCCCTAATTATTCCCTATCTATTGCTTGATCCTCCCCCATTCTCCTTGAAGTGTTTATATATTAGGTTCTAACAATAGAAGTGACTTGTGTCGGCCTCCCAAGTCCCATAGTTAATGTAATGTGTGCACATGCTTTGGATGCTTGGAGAAGGCCTAAATCTTGTTGCAAATAGGTTTAGACCTATCTGGGTGTTTCTCTACCCTATATCTACCAAATGACATACTCCAAAAGCTATACAAGAATTGAGAAGGATCCACATGCTTTGGGTATTAGGTCCAGCTTGAGATCCTTCAAGATGCCCTTGCATCAGACCCCTGGTGTTATTTGAAAAGTGTACCTCACGTGTTTCCAAGTATTTTTCAAACTAATCTAATTCATTCTCTAAGACCCAAGTTGCATCTTTGACTAGCTTGTTCCTCCATTTGGCCATAAATATTCCTTAGACTCCTTATTCTGGGTGTTGTGATTGATTTGACCGTCGATGATTTGTTCAATCTTCTTTGGTGGTACCTATGATAGTTGTTGTTGAGGTAATGCATTTATGTCATCCTCCTATGCCCCATTGAACTGGTAGAGATCTGTAATGTTGAATATTGGTGAAATGTTGACACCCTCTAGTAACTCCGCTTTGTAGGTATTTCTGGAATCAAACTTTTAGATGATCTTGCAAGACCCAAAATTATTCATCATTAGCTTGTTATATGTGCCTACCGACAATGTCTCCTTCTTGAGATACACCATGATTTCATCACCAACATTGAATTCCTTCTACCTCCATTTGAGGTTTGCTCACTCCTTATACTGGCTAATTCATGGTCTCCAGGTGCTTCTTGATCACCTTGTGGATAATCGTCATGTATTCTACAAATTCCCCCACCTCCACACTTCTCTTATCCCATGGTCCGATGTCCCAAAGTTCGGTCACTCCTATAGGATGCAATTTGGTAATGATCTTAAATGATGTTTTTTGGTACTTTGGTTTACTTAGTTTTTGTATTTAATCTTTGTCTGTGGCAAGATTATGTCCCCATTCCTAGCTTTGTCTCCTACCAAGAATCTGAGTAGGTTCCCCAAGCTTCTATTCATTACCTCAGTTTGTGGGTGAAATGTTGAGCTAAACTTTAGGTTTGTCTACATATTCTTCCATAGCACCTTCCAAAAGCATTTAATAAAATTGGTACATCTTTGTCTGAAACAATGCTCTTTGAAACTCCATGCAACCTCACTGCTTCTTGGAAGAATAGGTTGGCGACATGAATTGCATCATGAATCTTCTTACAGGGAATCAAGTGTGCCATCTTAGAGTCTAAGTGATCCACCACTACAAATATGAAGTCGTGTCCCTTCTACACTCTCTACAATCCCAACATAGAGTCCATGCTAGCAATATCCTCCCAAGGTTTTTCCAAGATTGGAAGAGGTTGATACAATCTAGTAATCTAGCTAACCTCTTTTTCTACTTGATAAATCTTGCACTCCTAAACATATTTTTGAACATTCTTGTATAATTGTAGCTAGAAGAAACCCTCACTCACCAATTCTCCCTCATTGAGCTCCTCACAATACACACTTGATTTTGTTTTAACAATATACCATGCTAGATGAAATAATCTAGCCATTTGCTTCCTTTTATTACTACCAGTTCTCTACTCACCTTCCATGCCTTTGCAAAGTCTCAATCATCATTATACAATTGTTTCAAACCATCAAATCCTACTATAGCTACCCTCATCTGCATCATTAGATTTCTCCTTCTACTTAATGCATTTTCCACCTAGTTCAATTTTCCACTCCAAGGTTTGAGGATAAAGGTGTAACTTTGCATGAATTATACCCACCACATGTGTCTTTTATTCAACTTTTCTTGACTATTTAGGTTTTGGAGTGCTTCTTGATTAGTGTACTTGATACAAATTCTTTTGGCAGCAAATAGTGTCTCCATTTCTTCAATTCTTAGATTATGGCATAGTGTTCCTAATCATAGACTGAATATTTCCTCCGAGCATCATTTAACCTCTCACTGAAGTAGGCAATTGGTATTCCTTCATAGCTTAGAATAACTTCTATAGCACTACCACTAGCATTACAATCCACTTGAAATACTTTTTTGAAATCTGACAAGGTTAGTACCAGTTGCTCCATCATCTTTTTCTTCAATAGTTTAGAACTTTTCTATGTTCAAAATGCTCACTTAAACTCTTTCTAGTCTCCCCTCATTGTCTTCGTAATGGGTACACAAATAACGCTAAAATTCTTGATGAAATTTCGATAAAAAATTTCCAAACTATGAAAGGACCTTACCTCCCCAATATCCATCAATGTACACCATTCTACAATCGCTCTCACCTTCTTCGGATCTATCTTCAACTCTTTTGTTGAGATCTAAAATCCCAAACAAATTAGCTCATTCTTCATAAAACTACATTTCTTGATGTTGATCACAACTTGTCTTCCCTCAAGGGTTGGATTACTTGTATGGTATGCTAGATGTGTTCTTCTCTTGTCTTGCTAAAAATTAGAATGCCATCCAAATAAACAATGAGTAACTTACCTAAGAAATCCTTTAGTACTTCATTCATTAGTCACATGAATATTCTGAATGCATTAGTGAGTCTAAAAGGCATGACCAACCACTCATACAATCCTTCATTGGTCTTGAATGCAACCTTCCATTCATCTCCTTCCCAAATCTTAATATGATGGTATTTACTCTTGAGATCAATCTTAGTAAAGTATCTTGCATCAGTCAGACAATCCATTATGCCATCCATCCTTGGCAAATTAAAATGCTACTTTATTGTGATCTTATTGCTGATCCTTAAGTCAATATATATCCTCCATTCTCCCTCTTTCTTTAGTTCCAATGCAATAGGTATGACATAGGAACTCAATCTCTCTCGGATCAACCCCTTCTCTAGAAACTTGTGCACTTGTCTGCTCAGCTCTGCATTCTTTGGTAGTGTCATTTGATGTACCACCTTGTTAGGAAAACTTGCTCTTGGTATGAGGTTTGTGTGATGGATAATACTTTGAACTGGTGGTAGTACCTTTAGAACATTTTCTAGGACAATATCTTGGAATTTTTTAAGCAACTCTGCATTTTCCCTCTATAGTGCTTCTGCATCCCTTGCATTGGAAACTCCGGTATTGGTATTGCTTCTTTTCCTAGGTATAAGTGCAAAACAAGTGTTCTCATGCTTTAGTCCACCAAGGAATTTCCTTCCATCCACCAAATAGATCCTTGCTCCACCGCATACTACCTCATTCTGTTTTTTCTCCAAGGGATTCAAGATATATGCTTCTTTCCATCCTTGGTTATGGTGTAATGTATGTCCTAGATTTCTTTCCTATCTATCACTCCTTACAAAATATGTCATTAGGCTTGATAATATTTGGCATGTCTCTTACCACATGTGTATATCTTACCTTCACAAGATTATCAAAATTGATGTTCCCCATCTTCTTGTGCCACAACCAACCATCATTGGTTTGAGGATTTAGACAACTTCTCTAGCTGGGCTCATTCAGGTGATAAACATTTCCTTTAGTCCTAGATCCTTTTGCAACCAATCTTCTAGAGTTCACCTTCTTGATTTCAAATGCTTTGTCATAAAATGTAAGATTTTATCCTTTATCACACATTTGATTGACGTCGAGTACCTTGTTATTCAACCTTTTGACATAAATAAAATCCTCTATCTAATTATTTTCATCAATAGCTATTGCACCCTTTCCACAAATTTGTACAACCTTCATCTCCATAGTTGACAAATCCTCCATTCCACTTCTTGAGGCTAATTAACTTTTTATTGTCCCTAGTCATGTGGTTGGAACAACCACTAGCAATCACCCAAGTATTTACTTCTTATTTTAGATGAAAAGTATTCTACACAGTCATTGATTTTTCACAATATTTGTTAGCTAGTAATGTCCCAAAATTCTTATATTTTTCAATATTAACATTATGTTAGAAGCAGGGCAGCAACAATGTAGGAAAGCAGAGAGGGGTGGGGGTGAATCAATTTTCACCAAACTCAACCAAATTAACCACAACTTCAGATCTGTTTAAGAATAGTAATAGTAAAGATAAACACCACATTGACAACACACATAACACATGGATTTTTGACATGGAAAAACCGGTTAAGGGAAAAACCACAGTGGGAACCTACTCATAATAAGATGATACTCTATAGTAGTATGTATAAATATTACAATGGGGAATGCACATGCATTCAGACACACTTCCTAGAGCTCACTACTTAAAAAAAAGAAGGGCTACAACCCTGAGGAAGGCTCAATGCCTTACAAAGATCAGACAACAATCTGGATTACATGAACTAAAAGAACAGCATCTCCAAATGCTTGAATATAGTTCCAGTTAAGCACATTGTCTACATAATAACACTTCTCTGCTCTTCCACTCTTTCAAATGATAGATTCGCTTGTTTGTACATACAATATACTCTCAAATCATAAACACAACTGTAAACACACATCTTACATGATTACACCACCTATTTATACAATTAATCAACCTTAACCTTAAGGTTGGTTTAACACATAAGACCTAATTACAAAATTATATCAAATAATATATAAATCCATAACCAGGCCAATACAATGTCAGCAAGGACATAACATGGACCCAAATCAAATCCTCAAACACGCACCGCCAAATAATTCACCAAGATCATCCACAACACGCTACACCACCAAATATGTCAATAAAATCTTCAATACTGCACACCACGATCAACACGGACCACAAAAACACATAGGACACAAGTAGAGAACACCAATAAGCAACATGAATTCCACCGTAATCATCACAACAACTTAGATACCAAGATTCATCATTATTACATCACCGGAGCTCAAGAATACCAACTAACAAACTGAAAGATACACTTGTGAAGTTCTAAATCATGAACCATCTAATTAGAGGAGACACACGAATGTCCCAAACACTCTCCCAAATCTGCAACTCAAAATATAATCATTCCAAAGAAATATGGATCAAATACCACAACTCTGCAACACATAACATTGAAAAACCAACCATCACACCAAACCACACAACTCAAGAAAATCACCTCATAGCATCATGAAAATCATACTAAATCAATTAGAGATAAGTATCTCAAAACCCAATAAACTGCATTAGCATATCTGCAACAGATCACCAAAACAACTCTCTGCAATGAACCAATTCTCTAGAACACTGAAATATGTTGACATCAATGACAACAACACATTCCAACAACTCTAAAATCCAACAATCTCTCCCTTTGGCATTGATGGAAACATATGAATGTGAAAAACAATCAATGCAAAGAAACAAATCAACAACAAATAATCTCCCTCAAAAACACAAGGATCAGCTTCCCCTGAGACAAACAACTCAAAATACTTCAGGGTTTTTCATATGCTCTTCTCCCCCTTTGACAACAATACCAAAGACATATACAAATTATTACTATCTCTTGCATTTGTCCCCCTAAGAAGGACAATCTCTCCTCTTAGAATTAATTCACAAATCTAAACAATTGAATCATCCACTAACTACTCCCTTGGAGCAACAACACCAACTCGTCAATTTGGATATCAAGATTGTTGGATATTGCTGTTTCTAGGATATGTTGTTGTCATTGATGTCAACATATTCCTATTTTCTTGTGCTCTGGTGTTGCAAAGTTAATTCACATCACCAAATCATTTGAGGATTTATGATTTTAGTAATGAAGTATTTCTAGTTGATTCAATGTTGGTTTCATGATGATATGTGGTGATTTGATCGAGTTATGGGTTTCAGTACGAGGATTGGTTTTTTAGTGTTCAGTGTTGTAGTGTTTTGGTATTTAATATGTTGTGCTTTGGAATGATTATATCTTGAGTTGTGTATTTGGGAGAATTGGAGATCTTCATGTGTATCTTTGATTCAGATGGTTTGTGATTTGGTGCTCTGCTAGTTATCTTTCTAGTCCCAGTTGTTGCTATTGAATGTTCTTGAGTGTTAGCATGTTGATCGATGAAGATTTGATTAAGTGGTGTTGGTGCAACTATTGCGGATGGTTCTAGTGCAGAAGCATCTAGAGTCTAGTTACCATGTCAATTAGGTGTTTGAGTCTTAGGAGTTAGGGGTCATGTCATTTTGATTCAATAAGGTCTATCGAGACCATTTGTAATGTTATTTCATTTTTTTAGGTGGGTATGTCAAATTTGGAGTCATAATTTGCAAGTTTGTAAAGTTTTTATAAATTTGTCAATGTTGTCATCAAGATAGTTAACCTGATAAAGTGTCACTATTGTAAAAAGTTGGCAATGTTGTCATCGGGATAGTTAACACTATCAAGATTGGAAAATACTATTTAGCCGACTTTTAATGGATATGTCGATAGACATCCAAATGCCTTGTTTGGTATAGCTATACTGAAATAGGGACATCAGGGTAAGTTTACTCTATCAGAATTGCATAAAATGGTTACTCCGCCTGTATTAGTTATTCTGATGGGTGATCATGACCTCAGTTTGGGATTGTTATTCTGATGTCGATGTCCAACATTGATTTATGAGTTCGGGATTGTTATTCTGATGTCAATGTCTAAATTTGATTTTTCAAGATTTGGGAGTCGAACAGTCATGCAACCCAAAGGTCTGTTGTGACCCCAGGAAAGTGCAAATTTTGGTATAAATTTTATAAGACAACGGTTGGAAATAGATTCTGAATGTGAATTCTAATAATTTGAAATCATTGGCAACTAATTGAGAGCTCATTTTTCTGTAATTGCTCTATTTTCTGCACTTGTATGGTGTTGTACAGATTCAAATTGATTACACAGTCATGTGTATGGATAGAACATTGAATTACCTCCCATTTTCTAGTGATTGGAGTTTCTAATTTGTTGTGAGGAAGAAGTTATAGCACTTTTTCACATGGTGACTTGGTTAGTTAGGGTAACTAGGGTTTTAACAACAATTCGACCAATTCTCCCCCTATCTTGCATCAGGTTCTAATGTTCTTGTTGGTGTTTCCTAACCATATCCTATTTGTTTTTCTTGTCCGCGTTGATAATTGTGTGCTTTATTGAGGATCTTATGAGTTTTGTGATTTTCTTCGTGTTATGCGATATTTTCTGTGGTGTAGCGTGTTGCGAATGATCTTGGCAAGATTTTTGGTGGTGTTGCATGTTAATGGATTTGATTTGGGTCCAAGCCATGTCATCATGGAATTGTATTTGTCTGGTGGTTGATTTATGTATCGTGTGATGTAATTTTGTAATTAGGTCCTAAGGGTTGAGCCGACTTTGTAGTCAAGGTTGATGATTTGTATAAATAGGTGTCATATTCATGTAATTTGGATATCAGTGTTGTGTCTGCATTATCAGAGTGTGGTGCATGTGTGAACAAGAGAATTCATCTTTCTGTGTGAAGTGTAGAGCAAAGAGTGTTGTAGGGCAAACAAATGTGCTTAATCGGAACTAACATCAGGCATTTGGAGATGCTATTCTTTCAGATCATGTAATCCAGATTTTTGTCTGATCCTTGTAAGGAAGTTAGCCTTCCCTAAAGGTTGTAGCCTTTCAGAGTTTCTTATTTTGAGCACTAAGCTATAGGCAGTGTGCCCGAATGCATGTGCATTCCCCATTGTAATATTTATACATACTACTACAGAGTATCATCTTATTGTGGGTAGGATCCCACCGTGGTTTTTCCCTTAACCGAGTTTTCCATGTCAAAATCCTGGTGTTATGTGTGTTGTTTTTATTTTTCTTATCTTTGTTGTTTCTACAATTGATCTGATATGAAGTTGTGCTTAAATTGTTTAATCTGGTGAAAACTGATTCACCCTCCCCCTCTTAGTTTTCCTTTATTGTTGTTGCCAACAAAGATAAGACAATGAAGTCCACCGGATCAATGCAGCTCAATGCATCTAGTTCCCAATAGGAGGGGCAATCACCCCTAACTTCTCTCTCAAATATACAAATGTCTCTATAGGAAAAAGCTTAGTGAATATATTAGCAAGTTGTTCCTTTGTAGATACATACTCCAATCTGACTTCCTTATCACTGACCTTCTCTCTGAAAAAATGGAACTTGATTGATATATGCTTTGTCTTAGAATGCAACATTGGATTCTTAGAAATATTTATATAACTAGACTTGTCACAATATATAACATTAGGCTCATTATAAACGACTCTAATATCCTTTAGCATCTACTTCATCCAAATAAACTGAGTACAGTTGCTAGCAGCAACAATGTATTCAACTTTTGTAGTAGATAAAGAGATAGTATCTTGCTTCTTACTTGTCCAAGCAAAAAACTTATTTCCCAAAAAAAATGCTCCACTGATATTTCTTTTCCAGTCATCAACATCACCTGTCCAATGAGCATCATTAAAAGCATTTAGAGTGAAATCATCATCCTTCTAGTGCAGGGGCACCTAGCCATGCTTGTAAAAAATGGTCAATTAATGAGTTTTGATATTTTAATTCATTGTGGCATTGTAATAATTTCATAATAGACCATTTATAATGTAATAGGGGTCATTTTAGTTCATATTGTCATATTTTGTAATATTGTAAAAAAATGTTGTCATGGAAAAAATGTAAAGTTGCAAAAGCACAAAATGTGAAGTTGAAGAGACAAAGTTGTAAAGGGGTAGTTGGAGATGTTAGAAGGGGTATAGGAAGTTATAAATATCTTTGTGAATAATTTTTACATGGTTAAGTGTGGAGGAATGTGTGAGGATTATTTTGAAGATGAAATGAATAAGAAACCTCATTTTTCTCTGTTTTTTTTCAGAAATATTCTGCTCTTTTGTTTCGTACAGCTTGTACGAATGTGATAAGGGGTTGATCATTATATGGTTGGGAAGATAATTGAATTAAACTTTTTAATTCTTACTAGGTAAAAATAAAATATTTGTTAAGTTTTTTAATGGTCAAATCTTTCCAGTCACCTTGTTCAAAAACTAGGTTTTTCTAGCGTACCAGTCCTATTTTGAGACACATGTTCCAAAACAACCATATCTCTATTTTACATATGTTGTATAATGTCCAAATTATTATCTAAAGATGGTTTTATATTTTTGATATGGATCCTTTAGTGAAATTTATAATTAAAAAAACCGATTTGTTGTTGTAATTAGACCTAAAGGGCAGATTACCAGTCCATTTTTGATTGATATGTTTCAAAAACAATCATAGACAAGATTTTTATATGTTTTGTAATCCATAAAAGGTTAGATAAATATGTAAACAATTTGTGAATATATTATCGACATCAAAGGTTATGCCCATTTTTGTCATTTGTGAGGGCTACTAGTATTAGGACAATTTATGTAAAAACCATCCAAATTGGAGTGAACAGAAGTATTGAAGGGTTTTGTTAGTCCATTCATGTTTTTTCTATTTGGTCTGAGATTTCTCCATGGTCTTCTCAAGCATTTGAGTCCATAAAGAAAAAAATGGTGTTTATAACCTATGAAGTGTAGTGTTATGGTGAAGGGTAATTTGAAGTTTGTGAAGCATGGTAATGAAGTGTTGATTGGAACCCCACCTCTACATCACCTTTGGATACCATAGAAAATAATCAACTGTTCCCTTCAAGTATCTAAATATCCTCTTCACTACAATAACATGACTTTCCTCCGGATCAACTTGAAATCTTGCAACAAGGCATACAACAGTCATATTGTCAGGCCTAGTCTAGGTCAAATATAGAAGTCCACCAATCATAGATCTATACAAGGTCTGGTTAGCCTTTAGAGATTCATCATCTTTTGTCATCTTACATCTAGTCACCATAGGAGTTCAAACAGGTTTGGAGTCATCTAGTCCAAACTTCTTCAACAATTCCTTCACATACTTAGATTGAGATATGAAAATACCTTTATCAATCTATGTAATTTGCAATCCCAAAAATAACTTGATCTCACCTATCATAGATATCTCAAATTATTTTTGCATATCATCAACAAACTTCTTACTCAAATCATTATCTCCTTCAAAAATAATGTCATCAACAAAGACTTCAACGATCAAAATATTTTCATTATCAATCTTGAAGTACAAAATACTATTAGTGGTACCTTTACAGAATCCCAACTTCATCAAATACCTGCCCAATCTAGCATACCAAACTCTTAGGGCTTGTTTAAGTCCATACACCACTTTCTTCAATCTGTATACCATGTTTTCTTCATCTGCCAATGAAAATCCATTTAGTTTCTCAATACACTTCCTCTTACAACTCACCATTCAAAAAGGCTGACTTCACATCCATCTGATATACCTTGAATTTCTTATAAGCAACATATGCAATAAATAGTCTAACAACTTCAATTCTAGCTACCGAAGCAAAAGTCTCCTCAAAATCAATACCTTCCATTTGTGAATATCCCTTGCATACCAGTATTGCTTTGTTTCTAACAACTCTTTCAGCTTCATTCAACTTATTCTAGAATACCCATTTAGTACCAATCACATTCTTTGTCTTTAGATCTCGAAACAAGTTCCCATGTTTTGTTCTTTTCAAGCTGATCTAACTCTTCTTCTATAGCTTTTACCTAATTCTCATCTTTACAAGCTTCAACAACATCTTTAGGCTCAATTTTAGAAATCAAACATGTCTCTTCAGCATAAATTCTTCTCTTAGTCATCACACCTTTATTTTTATCACCAATAATCTGATTTTCTGAATGATTTAGTTTTACATACCTCAGGGTCTTCTGATTATTCTGATCCTCAAGCTCTTGAATTTATTCATTGGTAGTAGCATCTATTGGTATTATGGATGACTTTGTCAAGTGTTGCATTGGTTTTGTCATTGATGTTAACACTTGTCTTCATGGAGGTTTACATTATGTTCACCGGTATGTGGTTAGTGACTTATGCATAGTCACCTGTATGTGTTCACTAGCAGGTTATATTGTTCACCAGCAGTGATGATGACTTGTTATCATTTGGAGATCATGTGGTTATGTCGAAGACATGGATTGGAAGTTTGGTTTTGGTGTTTTTCTTATTGGTCTAATCGGGTTGATAGATTTGCCTTTACTGACAAATAAATCTAGGTTATGGACCAGTATTCCAGATCGGCACGACACGTCATGGAGATTGTTTTATTGATTGGTTATTGTGGTAAATGTATTTAGCTGACATGTTGTATCACATCAAGAATCATTTATAATTGAATTGAATGTAATATCTTTAGTGAGCTGACCTATTCATTTGGTCTTAGGTTTTGTATAAATTATTGTAAGATCTTATTGAAGATCATGATGATGAGTGTGTTCGAATATTGAAGAGTGAAATTAAGCAGATCCTTGTGCGAATCACAAAGACATTATTCAAAGGTTGAAGGAAGGTTATGAAGGTGTTTTGACACTCATGTTCAGAGCTTAACCGATACTCAATCCAGCATTGGAGATGCTATTTTGAGCAGTACATTATCATTGGATTTAACCATCCAATTGTGTAGTCAGTGTGACTCCTAATTTGTGATTGAGCAGTGAGCTCCAGGAAGTTGGCCTTTCTGCATATGTAGACCCCATTTTGTATACACATACTATCTGTAGTAGTATCATTTGATTGTGGGTAAGGTTTCCCACCGTGTTTTTTCCCTTACCAGGTTTCCACGTCAAAATCTCTGTGTTATGTGTTGTGGATATTGTTTATGTTTCTATTTCATGCATTAAGTTATACTGGTACTACTACACCCGTTAATTTGTTTTACTGACACTTAAGTTTGGTTTACTGATATTAAGATTAAATTGGAATAACTTTCATTTGGATTACAATTTATTGACTACTGGTTCACAACTGATTCACTGCCCCCCTCTCAGTTGTCCTTCCTGAGACCTAATAATTGGTATCAGAGATAAGTCCTCTTTTTGCAGAAGCCTAACAACTTGAAGAGATCCTATGGCAACAAATATTTTTAGGAAGGACAGTCTGAAGCTTGATGGAACTAACTATGGCATATGGAAGATCATAATGGAAACACATCTAAACTACATTGGAAGAGATATATGGGATGTTACAAAGAATGGATATGTTACTCCTGTTTTGAATCAACCTCATCCACCAACATTGGCTAAGGACATGGACAATGATTGCAAAGCAAGAGAAGAACTTTTGAGCACATTATTAGATCAACAAATCATGGGATTATCAGAATGATCTACTGCTTAAGCTATTTGGGATAAACTAGAGACACTGAATGAAGGAGATACCACAGTCAAAATTGCAAAATTGGAATGTTACCGGGTCAGGTATGAAAACCTAAAAATGGAAGAATATGAAATAATTTCTTCTTTTATGGAAAGAGTTATTGAAATTGTTTTAGGAATACAATGTTGTGGAGGATCCTTAAGTGAAGATGGAATTGTATCTAAAGTTTTAAGAGCTTTGCCACCAACTTACAAAATGAAAGTAACTACTATTAATGAAATGAGAACAATGCCTAATACATCAGTTTCTAGAGATACTTTGGTTGGAAAACTTTCAGCATTTGAGCTTGAGGAGTTTGGTCCTATTGTTGTAAAGATTGATTTAGCTTTCAAATCATCATCATCATCAATATCATCATCATCATCATCTGACAAAACTGATTGAAAAGAACTTTATGCAAAAAAACTTGAAGATATGAGGAGAGAAAATGAAGAACCTGAAGAACTTGAAGCACTATTTGCAAGGAAGATGCCTAAAGGTCCAACAGGGAGTAAGTATGAAGGTAAAGCACCTTTCAAATGTTTTAAATACAATAAAGTTGGTCATATAGCATCTAGATGTCTTGATAGACATGCAAGGGTAAGAGAAGAAATAAAAAGATCATATAAGCCTAACCCTGGATATCATAGATACAAATTTAAGAAAAACAGAGATAAGTCATGTTACTATGCAGATGAAGGTGTTACAGATGACTCAGATGAAGATCCAACAAATAGCAGATGGGATTTTGTTTCAATAAAGGAGGATCAACCAACACCTATTGTCAAATTGGTAGAGAAGGCACTGGCAACAAAAATTGAAGAAAAGGATGAATGGATTATAGATTCCGGATGCTCACATCATATGACTAGTGATAAAAGAAAATTCTTATCTTTTCAAGAAATTCATGGAGGTCTAGTAAGGTTTGGAGATGATAAAGCTTGTCAAATCAAAGGAAAAGGAACTATATATTTGGATGGTAAGCATAATACTGATAGTGTTTATTATGTAGAAGGTTTAAAGCATAATTTTTCGAGTGTTGGTCAGTTAGTTGAGAAAGGATTTCAGTTATAGTTCAAGAATGGAAAATGCAAAATCATAAACAAAACTGGATTAGAGATTGCAACCGGTAATCAAACTAAAGGTAATATCTTTCACTTGAATACCAGTGATAAGACATGTTTAATTGCACATATTGATGAAAGTTGGTTATGGCATAAAATACTCTATCATTTGAATTTTTATTGTATTGTAAAGATCATTTCAACTAAGGAAATAAGGGATTTACCTAAGATTGTGAAACCTTATAATCTGGTATGTAAGGAATGTCAAATGGGAAAGCAAGTTAGAACAACATTTAAGAGCATTAATGAGAAATTTAATAATATTCTTGATTTAATTCATACTGATTTATGTGGTCCAACAAGAACAAGAAGTCTACAAGGTGATAGATACTTTATGCTAATAATTGATGATTATTCTAGAATGTGTTGGGTTACTTTTCTCAAGGAGAAATCAGAAGCTTTTGGAAGATTAAATATACTCAAGGCAATGGTAGAGAATGAAACCGGCAAGAAAATCAAATGTTTAAGATCATATCAAGGAGGAGAATTTACATGTAGGGAATTTAATGCATTCTGTGAAATGAATAGAATCAAAAGACAACTATCAGCACCCCAGACACCCCAGCAGAATGGAGTTGTGGAAAGGAAGAACAAAACTATTCTGGCTGCAGTAAGAACAATGTTAATGGAAGAAAATCTACCTCATGTGTACTGGAGAGAAGTAGTGAATACATCGGTTTATGCTTTCAACAGAGTTCACATCAAAAGTGAAACCGGTAAGGCCCCTTATGAACTATGGTTTGGTCATATTCCTACTCTTAAATACTTTAGAATATTTGAAAGCAAATGTTATATTAGAAGAGATGAGTATATTGGCAAATTTGATCCTAGAAGTGATGAAGGAATATTCCTTGGTTATTCATCTAAAAGCAAGACATATAGATGTTACAATAAAAATTTATAGAAAATCATTGAGAGTACTAATGTAAAGATAGATGAACACTTTAGAGGAGATTCAAGATCTATAGAACCAATAATTGAAATGATTATAAATGAACTGACACAGACTCCACTGGTACAGAATGAAGACCCAGTCACACCGGCATCATCAGAAAACTCAACAGTGACTGAAGAACAATAGCATGTGAATGTTAATAAGAACAAACTTAGGTATGTAAGATTGAATCATTCAGAGAATCAGATAATTGGAAACAAGAATCAAGGTGTTATGACTAGAGGAAGACTGGAAAATGAAGAGGTATGTTTAATTTCTCAAATTGAACTAGCATATGTCATTGAAGCATGTAAGGATGAAAAATGGATAAAAGCAATGGAAGATGAATTAGAACAAATTAAAAAGAATAATACTTGGACATTGGTTCCCCAACCTAAAGACAAAAATGTAATTGGAACTAAATGGGAATATAGGAATAAACTTAATGAAGATGGAGAAGTAATCAGAAACAAAGAAAGATTAGTTTGTAAAGGTTATTCACAAAAAGAAGGAATTGATTATAATGAAACCTTTGCACCGGTAGCCAGAATTGAGGCAGTTAGACTATTTCTTGCATTTGCAGCTCATAAGAACTATAAATTTTATCAAATGGATGTAAAATGTGCATTTCTGAATGGAGATCTTGAGGAGGAAGTTTACATTGAACAACCTGATGGATTTTCTTTGACAGATAATAAGGATATGGTTTGTAGGTTAAGGAAAGCTTTATATGGATCGAAGCAAGCTCCCAGAGCTTGGTATGCTAGATTGGATAAATATCTTTTGAAGCTTGTAATGCTGACAACAATTTGTACTACAAAGTTACCAATGATGATATTTTGGTTATTGAAGTCTTTGTAGATGATATCATTTTGGGAGGTAAAGATGGATTATGTAAGGACTTTGCTAATCAGATGTAAAAAGAAATTGAAATGTCTATGATTGGAGAGATAAAATTATTTTTACGTTTGCAGATTTCACAAACAGACAAAGGTATATTCATATGTCAAACAAAGTACTTGAAGGAACTTTTGAAGAAATTTGGTATGGAAAATTACAAACCGGTAAGTACCCTTATGACTACAACTAATAAATTGACATTGAAAGATGATTCAACTCCTATTAATCTGACAAGGTACAAATCTATGATTGGAGGTTTACTTTATTTGACACAAACAAGACCTGATATAATGAATGCAATATGCATTGTTTCAATATTTCAAAGAAATCCTAAAGAAAATCATGAATCAACAGTTAAAAGGATTTTCTGGTACCTACAAGGAACAACAAATCTTGGTTTATGGTATCCTAAAGATGAAAATTTTGATTTATTTGTATACATTGATGCAAATTGGGTAGGTGATGTAGATGACAGAAAGAGTATCACTAGCGGTGCCTTCTTTCTTGGTAGTAGATTGATTTCATGCATAAGCAAGAAGCAGACTTGTAAATCATTATCAACAACAAAATCAAAATAAGTTGCAGCAACAACTAATTGTTCTCAGGTATTATGGATCAAGCAAATGTTGAAGGATATAAAGGTAACATGCAAAGAACCAATAATCATTTATTGTGATATTTCAACAATAATTGACATATCAAAGAATATGATATTTCACTCTAAGATAAAGCATGTTTCTATTAACTATAATTTTTTGAAAGAGAATGTTGAAGCAAATGAAGTGAAATTGGTTTATGTGAATACTAAAGAGCAAATTGCAGATATCTTTACAAAGCCTTTGCCTAAGGAAACATTTGAATATCTCAGAGAGCAGCTTGGGGTAATTTCCCCACCGACAGAGACTTAGATGTTGAAGATTGGCATCAAACTAGCAGGAACTAACAGAGAAATATTATTTTGGCTTTGATGGAGGAGAGCTACTTCTCAGGGGGAGTAGTTGGTAGAATGATAAGTTTTGAATTCTTAACTGATTTGACATTTGCTATCGAAGGGGGAGATATATCTATGGAAAAACATTATGTCTTGAGGGAGACATTATTCATTGGGGGAGAGATATACTCTTTGGATATATGTATTTTGGTTTTGGTTCTGAAACAAACATTGTATTTATCTATCTTTGGGAGATTGGTTGGTTTACTATTTTTGGCATTCTGTTTTTGGCACCTAGATGTTTTTCCATCTAGTATTGCCATCAATGCCAAAGGGGGAGATTGTTGGTATTATGGATGACTTTGTCATGTGTTGCATTGGTTTTGTCATTGATGTCAACACTTGTCTTCATGGAGGTTTACATTATGTTCATCGGTATGTGGTTAGTGACTTATGCACAATCACCAATATGTGTTCACTAGTAGGTTATATTGTTCACCGG
The DNA here is from genome assembly GCF_030272615.1 of Cryptomeria japonica. NCBI lineage: Eukaryota > Viridiplantae > Streptophyta > Pinopsida > Cupressales > Cupressaceae > Cryptomeria > Cryptomeria japonica. The sequence continues at coordinate 43,636,923 of NC_081406.1, read as the reverse complement.
TAGCGATGATGACTTGTTATCATCTGGAGATCATGTGGTTATGTCAAAGACATGGATTGGAAGTTTGGTTTTGGTGTTTTTCTTATTGGTCTAATCGGGTTGACAGATTCGCCTTTACCGGCAAATAAGTCTAGGTTATGGACCGGTATTTCAGATCAGCACGACACGTCATGGAGATTGTTTTATTGATTGGTTATTGTGGTAAATGTATTGAGATGACATGTTGTATCGCATCAAGACTCATTTGTAATTGAGTTGAATGTAATATCTTTAGTGAGAGGACCTATTCATTTGGTCTTAGGTTTTGTATAAATGATTGTAAGATTTTATTGAAGATCATAATGATGAGTGTGTTTGAATATTGAAGAGTGAAATTAAGCAGATCCTTGTGTGAATCACGAAGATATTATTCAAAGGTTGAAGGAAGGTTATGAAAGTGTTTTGACACTCATGTTCAAAGCTTAACTGATGTTCAAAGCTTAACCGGTACTAAATCCAGCATTGGAGATGCTATTTTGAGCAGTACATTATCATTGGATTTAACCATCCAATTGTGTAGTCAGTGTGACTCCTAATTTGTGATTGAGCAGTGAGCTCTAGGCAGTTGGCCTTTCTGCATGTGTAGACCCCATTTTGTATACACATACTATCTACACTAGTATCATTTGATTGTGGGTAAGGTTTCCCACCATGGTTTTTCCCTTACCGGGTTTCCACGTCAAAATCTTTGTGTTATGTGTTGTGGATATTGTTTTTGTTTGTGTTTCATGCATTAAGTTATACCGGTACTGCTATATCTGTTAATCTATTTTATCGACACTTAATTTTGGTTTACTGACATTAAGGTTAAATTGGAATAACTTTCATTTGGATTACAATTTATTGACAATTGGTTCACAAATGATTCACCCCCCCCCCTCTCAGTTGTCCTTCCCGGGACCTAACAACATTTGGATTTACTATCTCTACCAGATCACTCTACTTCATGCTCAAAGTCTACACTTCCTTTGCAGTAATATCTTGATCATTAGACTCATATCTACATGCTCTAATTTTCTTCGCATGATTCTCATCAACCTTCACATTCGCGCTTTCCACTATCTTTCTCAGTTTCTTGTTGTAACACTGATAGGATTTGCTCTTAGTAAAATATCCCAAAAACATTCCTTCATCACATCTTGCATCAAATTTTCCTATATCCTCATCTCTTTTGATATAACATTTACTTCCAAAGATTCTGAAATATCTAACTGTAGGAACATGACCATGTTGGCATTTGCATGAAGATTGCATTGATGAACTTTTATGTTGTCATTGATGTCAATTATAACTAGTAATGATGTTGTAATAATGTTGTTTTGCAACCAGTAGTTGATCTTGTGAAGGAAATTGGTATTACTAGAGAAGAAGTGAGATCAAATGGTAAACCCTACCTATTGATGTGCCAAACTCTAACCGGTGGAGCTTGGTGAATTGGTTGTATGTGTTTATGATCAAATGATGAGTAGTAATGATTATGCCATGTATGCTTGTTGTATGAGATGAAGTTTCAAATGTTTTTTGGTGCATAAAGATAACAGTTTTATCTTGGGAATGAGCAAGTCCATTGCATATAATGGAAACTGCATGATTAGTTACAAGGATCGATGAAGCGATGATCAAGGAGTGGTCGAGGTTGTCTTGAATGATGTGCAATGATTTCTATGTAATCCAATGATCATACTTGAATCAATTTTTTTGTAATCTCTATGAGATCTTAGGTTTGCAATGTGTTACCGACCTCTTGTTTTGTTGATAAGGTCGATGAGTTGTTTTGTTGTAGTGTTGGCAATTTTGGTTGAATGTAAGAGTGATTGGTTGCCGAACCAAATGATGTATCTACAGTATGTGTAAAGGTAGATAGGAGAATGAAAAGGATATGATCAAGAAGAGTAGTTCCATTCATCAGATTAACAAACCCCTATTGTTCTTTAACAATTACAATAGTCAAATCCCTTAACCGGGTAAGCTCTAACAAGCTTAGTGTTATCTAAATCCTCTAACCAAGTGATCCATTAGCTTGGATTTCAAATCCTCTACCAAGGTTACTCCTAATAGGGTATTGCTTCTAATAGGGTATTATAGTCAATCCCTTAACCAGGTGGTCCTTAACAAGATTTGTTCTTAACAGGACTTATTGTAAAGCTTTAACAGGCTTGGCTCCTAACAAGGCAAAATTCAAAAGAGTTCAGAATACTTGTGGGTATTCATCCCCACCGTGGTTTTTCCCATTTGGGTTTCCATGTCAAAATCATTGTGTCGAGTGGTGCATGTTTTTGTGGTTATGTTTTCTATAGTTAATTTTCTTAACTTCTAAATACACTTAGATATGATATGATGACCAGCAAAAATCTGAATTGTTCTTTTACTTTTGTCAATAAAGTATTTGGATGTTTTGGTCAAAAGGTTTTGAGAATTTCAGAGTTGTTTTATTGTTATTCTATTATGACAGTCAACCAGTATACTTGACAGTGATATTGCAATTTATAGTTCAGTGTTTGAACCAGTCAGTTCTGAGTTTGATTGAGAGGTTTTTATTTTATTTTGGTGAAAGCCTAGTAACTTTTCTATCTACTGATTCACACCCCCCCTCTTAGTAGTTGACCAGATCCTTATTGATTCATGATACTTGATAAGTTGATACTTTGACATTTTTTTTTATCAAAACTCTTAGGTTATTGGCATCTTTTGGGTTGCATTGTGATAATAAAGGATTGTGAATTGACTATATGTAATCCATGTGTTGAACCTAAACTTATGAAATCATGTTTGAACTTTGTCGGTTAATTCCTACAGCCATACCAATTTATTCTTGCAGCCAAGTGATTTGTCCCTATTGATATGCAGATTGTTTAGGATAATGTCATATATGAGTTAATGAATGTATTAATTGAGTAAGATACGTATGCATGCCCTTGTTTAGTGCAGATAATAAATGACGCTGCGGTGGATGATTTCCTTTTGCGCCCAAAGACTGAAGAATCACGTACATATAACTGGAGATCAAACTGAAGGGGATCTGAGCAAGCACAACGTATGGCATAATCAGAGTAGTCATACTTCACTATGGGAGTTTAACTCTAGTGCGTATTGAATTCGCAAAATATTGCTATGGCGTGCAAAGACTGTGGTTCGGTTTAGATCCACTGACTGTTCCTGCAGCCAACCTCTAGTTATCTCCTTCATCTGACATTCATCCACCTCTTCTTCTAAGCATGATTTGAGTTGTCCATTGTAGTTTATCTTTTCTTATAATAAGCTCTTCCTTTTTTCTGAGAGGTTAGACAAGATAGAAAGGAATTGAGCAAAGATTTTTTGAAAGCATTCTAGAGTTTTCTTTTAGAACATGCAATCAGTTTCAGAAAGAAATAAAGCAAAGATATGTTGTTCTGATCTATTAAGAGTATTTTGCTGGAAGTTTGATATGACTCATCCAAGGGGGCCCACTTGGTGAGTGATCTTGTGTTTATGTTCATTGAAGTTCATTTTTACCTAGTTGCAATAGAAGTTCATGACTGGATTGTTCCTGCAGCCATTGGAAATAGATCCACTGACTGTTCCTGCAGCCAAGACAAAACGGTGTGATTTTTGTTATTTACATTAGATCATTCCAACATTGTTTTATAAAGCTTTCATGTACCCTTTTATGATTTCCATTCTTTCCTTTCCTTTCTGCATAATGTTAGTTATTGTAGCAATGCAGAATAACCACTTAAGGAGCTTACTGCATATATATTGCAGACCCATTTCAAGTTTTACATTCCTGGATTGATAACTAAATGAACACCAGCCATGAAAATACTAAACTCCACCATATGAATGTCCAAACTTTGGATTGAGATTTCAATTAGAGTAATTATTATCATTATAGTTGGGCTAGACATTTTTGGTGCCATTGTCGGGGATGGTGTCAAATTGAGAACCTTTTATGGTTATTATAGTTTCCAGTTAATTGTTTGAAATTTCATGAATCTACATGCATAGCAGAAGAAGAGATGCCAGAGGTAGATTTCTGCCCACTCATCCTAATCATGCAGAAGATAATTTCCTAGATATAAATCCTTTTGCTAAACTTTATCAAGCCCAACATAATTTGAATCACCCTGAATCTAAATTTCCAGAAGGTAGTCTTCAGTTCCTTTTTGGTCCACAAGAAGAAGAATTTCCTATAGTAACAACCCTCACAAGTCCAATGCAAGGGAACCCTCCTCCTGTTGGGAATAATCCACCACCACCACCAGGTCCAACATTTGAGTTTCCCATCTCTGACCAGCATGATAATGCTAACCTCAAGAACATTCCAACATCTTCACTTCCTAAATTCTATGGGTTGGTGACAGAGGATCCAGATACATTTCTGTTTGAGTTTGATGTTCTCTGTAGGAGTTTTGACTATACTACAGATGCTCATAGACTCAAAATTTTTCCTGCCACTTTGAAGGAGTCATCTTTGAGATGGTTTATGAGCTTGGGTAGTAGCACAATCAATACATGGGATGAGATGAAATGATTGTTTCTTGCAAAATACAAAGACTATTGTAGAGGCACTGATCGTCATGGGGATGATATCTTTAGAATGACACAAACTAAAGGTGGGAGTCTTGAGGATTATCTGGAAAGGTTTTTATTTAGTGTCAAGAAGTCCAAGCATAGTACTCTGAATGAAGATTCCCTCAAATTGATATTTTTGAGGGGTATCAGTGATGAATGCACCAATTCCTTAGATCTTATGGGAGGAGGTGACATTACACAATCTACTTGGGCTGAAATAGGGCAAATTTGCAAAAAGTATTCCAGATCTACATCTAAGAAGAACATGAGATTTAAGCCAGGGGCACCATTATTAGAATCTGGAACTAGAGTTTCTAGATTGGAACTTAGTCATCTATTAAAAGACTTCAAGGAGGACATAATAAACAATATGGCTACCCAGTTGGATACATTGGCAGCTAAGAAGAAGCATGAGGAAGTTGATGCATTCCTTGTAGAATTCTTTCCTCATTGTAAACAACAGAAGAAAGATTGCAGATGTAAGATGGTTGCAAATGTGGAAGTACTTGACTTCAAACTAGTTCAGGCGAGGACGAGCAAGTCTTCTATGTTGCTCAAAGAAGACCAAATTTTCAAAGACAAGGTATGCCACCCGATCCACTTTCTTTTTTTGGTTATAGTGGTAATTCTTATGCACCAAACAACCAATGGCAACCACAGTATTCTCAAAATTTTGGTAACTATCCACATTGGTATGGGTCCCAAGGCCAAGGGCAGCAATTTGTTAATCAAGTTCCACAGTGGCAACAGCCACAGGGGAATTGGTATCCATCTCAGGGTCAAGGGAACTAGTTTCAATGGAATTGGCAACCTACCTCTCAATGGAGGGGAAACCAATCATGGCCAACCCAATCTTCTGGATATTAGCCTCCTATTTAGCAGCCACAACCTCTTTCTTTAATGCTTCCTCCTGTAGCTACAGCTGCACCACCTAAGCCAACACAGTTGCCACTCAACTGATGCCTAATCCAAATATCAAATCTCAGCAGCAACAACAACAAGCTTATTTAGTTGATGCTAATCAACACCCAACCTATTCTTTATCACTAGATGATATTCACCTCTGATCTAGGACAACTCTACCTAATCCCTCTCATCCAATTATTACTAAGGTACAGGAAGAGCAGCCAATCTCTGACCTGAAAGATACAATACCTCAAAATCAAATATTACCACCATTTCCCCATAGATTGCAAGGCAAAGAAGTTCCCATTGAACAACAACAAAGCTTTGATATTCTTGATCAACTGAAGCACATTTGTGTTAAAATTCCATTGTTGCAAGCAATAAAGGATGTCCCTAGATATGGTAAGGCATTGAGAGAAGCATGCCTAAAGAAACCTGGCAGAAAGAAAAAGGATCCACAAACAGTTCATGTTATGGGTCAATTGGCTGATATCATGTTAGGTAAAATTGCAATTCCAAAGTATTCTGATCCAGGTAGTCCTGTTGTGAGTATAGTCATTAATAGCAGTCAAATAAGGAATGTTTTGATTGATTTAGGGGCAACCATTAATATAATGACAAGGAAAGTAATGAAACATCTAGAGATTAATAGTTTAAGGACTACACCCATAGTTCTACAACTTGCTGATGGCTCTACAGTGAGACCTGATGGTATCATAGAAGATGTCATAGTTATTCTAGATTCCTGGGAACATCCTGTAGACTTTATGATTCTATCTCCAAAAGCAACATTGGGAGGATATTCGGTCATTTTGGGTAGACCCTGGCTTGCCATAGCTGATGCTTATATAGGGTGTAGATCAGGAGACATGACTATTTTAGATGGGAGTTCTACAAAAACATTAGCTTGTATTCTCCAACACAACCACAACTTGAGAAGCAACAAGCTGTTTGGCCTATCTTGGGAGAGGAATCTGATGAAATTAACTCTATTAATCACCTTATGATGATTAATGGAGGACCACTCAAGCAGTTATATGATGAGGAATCAATTCTTTATAAAATACTGATAAATGAATTTATAGAAGATAAAAAATTGCAAGAATTGAATCTGAATATTGCAGGCCTGGACTTTCCTGGAGCCACTGATATTTTGCATACTCTATTGCCACAAGAATGATCTTTTTCTCATTTTTTTGATATAAACTAGATTGATCTTACTATTAAGATAGAGGTGGAATTGAATAAATATTTGAATATCAATAGAGATCTATCAGATACTCAAAAGGAGGGCCTTGTAGACTTGCTGAAACTCCATAAAAATGCTTTTGCATGGGATTACAAAGATATGAGTGGGATTGATCTAGCAGTTTGTACTCACCATATTTACATAAAGAATGATTGTTGCTCACTTAGACAACCTCAAAGAAGAGTCAATCCTACCTTGAAGGAGATAGTTAAAGAAGAATTACAGAAATTGTTAAAAGCTGGGTTTATCTATCCTATCTCTAACAGTCAATGGGTATCACCTCTGGTGATAGTGCCTAAAAAAGGAGGCAAATGGAGAGTATGTGTTGATTATAGAGCTCTGAATTCAGCAACAAGAAAAGATCATTTCCCATTGCCATTTGTGGATCAGGTATTAGATTCTCTTGCTAGTAAGAGATATTTTTCATTCCTTGATGGATTTAGTGGTTACAATCAGATATAGATAGCCACAGAAGATCAAGAGAAGACAACATTTACTTGCCCATGGGGCACGTATGCATATTCTATTCTTCCTTTTGGGTTGTGTAATGCTCTAGCCACTTTTCAAAGAGCAGTAATTAGTATTTTTTCTGATATTTCTCAAGATATTATGGAAATTTACATGGATGACTTCACAACTTATGGTTCTGAATTTGATCAAGCATTGGGTAATTTGAAGAAAGTATTGCAGTGATGTGAAGACTACAATTTTTCTTTGAACAGTGAGAAGTGTTTTATTATGATGAAAGAAGGAATAGTCCCTGGCCATCATATATCTATACAAGGCATAAAGGTGGATCCAACAAAGATTGAGGTCATTCAGCATATTAATGACCCTGTAAAGAAAAAATATGTGAGAAGTTTTCTAGGTCATGCTAGATACTACAGAAGGTTTATCAAAGATTTCAGTAAAATTGCAAGTCCCTTATATTCACTTCTTACCAAAGATGCAGAATTTAAATGGACCCCAACATGTAATGAAGCTTTCTCAAAGCTTAAGCATGCTTTGACTCGAGCACCAGTTCTTAAGGGGCCAAATTGGTCTGTACCATTCCAAATCCACACAGATGCATCTGATTATGCAATAGGAGCAGTGTCAGGCCAAAGAATTGAGAAGTTGGAAAATGCAATATGTTATATCAGCAAGAATTTGCAGGGGCCTAAATTGAATTATACAGTTACTGAAAAGGAAATGCTAGTTGTCATATATGCCCTTAACAAATTTAGACACTATATTATAGGGTTTCCCATATTTGTGCATACAGATCATACTGCAGTTAGATATCTCATGAATAAGCCATCAATCACTGGTAGATTAGCTTGCTAGTTATTGTTGATGTAGGAATTTGATATCACAGTTGTTGATAAGCCAGGGAAGTCTAATGTGGTTGCAGATTATCTTTCATGTCTTCAATTGCAGGAAGATTCTACAATGATAGATGACACTTTTCCATATGAACATTTGTTTCTCATATAGGCTCACACTCCATGGTATGCTGATATTGCCAACTATTTAGCTGTAGCTAAGATGCCAATTTCTTTTTCTCCTAAGGAAAGAAGGTTGCTGGTTGAGAAAAGTTTTAACTTTTCATGGATTGTTGATTGTCTATTTTATACTGGACCTGACCAAGTCATGTGAAGATGTGTCAGAGAAGATGAAACATATGACATCTTGTATGCATGTCATGATGAGCCATGTGGAGGTCATTTTGCTGCCAAAAGAACAACACTGAAAATACTTAATACAGGATATTATTGACCCACATCACACAAGGATGCAACTCAGTACATAAGGAAATTTGACAGATGTCAACGAATGGGCAAACCTACAAAATCTGATGAGATGCCACTATATCCTCAAATATTTGTTACACCATTTGACAAGTGGGGATTAGATTTTGTTGGCCCAATTGATCCCCCTTCTAATGGCAAATCTTATATCTTGGTATGTACAGAATATGTAACAAAATGGGTAGAAGCTAGAGCCATGACATGTGTAAGAGATAATAAGGTGGCTGAGTTTCTCTATGAAGAGATATTTACAAGATATGGAGTACCAAGGGAAATTGTCTTAGATTAGGGACCTCAATTTACATCAACCTTGATAAAAGCTTTGGTCAATGAATACAATATAAGACATAGGAAATCTAATCCATATCATCCACAATCTGATGGACAAGTAGAAGTTACAAATAGAGAGATTGAGGCTATTCTTACAAAAATAGTTTATGTTCATAGGAAAGATTGGTCTCATCGGCTTTCAGAAGCAATTTGGGCATATAGAACAACTTGGAAAACACCAATCGGTTTCACACCTTTTGAGATGGTTTATGGAAAAATAGCAATGATGCCTATTGAATTTGAACATAAAACCTTGAGAACAACTTTACAACTAAATATGACATTGTCTGAAGCACATAAAGAACACATTCAACAGTTAAATGCTCTTGATGAATGGAGGAAGATAGCTGTTCAATAGACATAATTGATTCAAAACCAAAGAACAAGATGGCATGATAAATATATTAAAGAAAAGAAATTCAAAGTTGGTGACTGGGCACTCCTATATGATTCCAGATATAAAGATGCTACGGGAAAACTTCAAACATGGTGGTTAGGTCTTTATGAGATAGAAGAAGTTTTTTAGAATGGAGCAGTCCGTTTGTCTACAATAGATCCTATTCGATTTAAACTCTTAGTGAATGGACACCGCCTACGACTATATCACAAGCCAACTACTAGAGAGGAGTTCCTGCAGCAGTTTGTTCCATAAAGTGACATAAAGGTTCCTGCAAGAACAGATGAGGATTCTGCAGCAACTCATGAGCTTCCTGTTGCAATTAAGTAGGCTAATAAAGGTAATGTTCCTGCAGCCTCTGCAGTGGACATATTTGCCAGTTCATAATAAAATATTTCCATTTTATATGGGAATATTCTTCTCCATACATAAAATTCCATCCCACGTTCTTACCTATCACTTCATTTCATTTCACCTTCATTTTCATGCAATTGCATGTACATGTATATTGTATTTTATTTTAATTATGCATTTATTAGTTCATTATGATTATATCCTATTTAAATCCGCTCCACTACCCGAAATCTTGTCAGCTTGTGTGGACATGTGCTAGGTTAAGTTGGGGGGGGTACTTTATGGTTCATTTTAAAATATGATTAATTATCAGTCCTTTTTGGTACCCCAAATTGATATGCTTCCCATCATTTCCAATTATGTTATTATTTCACGCAAGTGAATAATAAAGTCTGCCGCTAGAACTAAGATATGTAAAGAGATTTCATTTTTAGCAACATTGTCAAATATTTTGGTTCAGCTGCAGAGAGAAAAATATCAGAGTAAAATATGGGTGGCGATCTAATTCGCCATGAGCCAATGATCCATGAAGGGTTGTTGCAGGATGGTCTTTGTGAGAAGTATTTTTGAAACCACGGCTGGTTGGATTACTTCTTGAAAATTAGGGATTACAATGAAGAAATTACTGCAAAATTAATGCACTCCTTTCATGAAGGGGAAGCTACGGTTAAAGGTTTGAGGGTAATTGCTACAAAACAATGAATAGTAGAAGTAACAGGGTTGCTGCAAGAAGGAGAACTCTTTCTAGAATCAAAAGACGCAAGGAGTGCTAGGGCAGAGTTCACAATTCCTACAGATGGACCCTTAATGGTGGATAGACAAGGAACTAGAAGGGTTTCTTTACTAGAACATTGGCCTCAGGTAGCTTTGTATATCATGAAGTATATTACATGTGAAGGTTGGTATTCAAACCTACATTCACCTCATTTTAAGTTACTTACTCATTTGTGGCATGGTCGGCGAGTTAATGTACCTAATTTTTTATATCATCTCATCTCTACAAGTGTTAAGGAGACGCGAAAAAAATAGAAATCGCTCCGTTAGCCATCATGGACTGGTTAAGCTACTTGTACATCGGTCCCTGAGAGATGTTTCGCAAATAGAATAGGGTGTATTTGAGGATATACTACAATTTCAAATTGAGGATGTCCCTATTGCAGATAACCCGCCGGTTGAAGAAGAGAATGTTGCAGAAGATCCTTCTGATGAAGATGAGGGTTTGCTTGTTGCTGAAGGAGCCGCAGTTATGATAGAAGAAAATATTGAAGTGGAGTCAATTGAAGAACAACCCTCTACTTCTCTTCAAAGAGATTCACCCGTTCTGCAAAGGAAAGGAAAGGAGTTAGAAAAGGATGAATCAGATGAAGAACTTGTTATCTGACCGCAGGTAACTCAGATTTCTCCTACAGCCAAGAGGCGTAGGACAAAAACAAAAACTCCTGCAGCCATTCCAAAAGTGTATGTAAGGAGAACAAGAAGGACGACACATAAGGCTCAACCTGTGAGTAATCTAGTAGAGGTTATTGCAGTAGAAACTTCGGAAGAAGAAAATGCTATGGAGGAAGAAATTCAAGAACACCCTATGGAGGAAGAAATTCAAGAACACCCTATGGGAGAAGAAATTCAAGAAAACCCTATAGAAGAAGAAATTCAAGAAGAGGTTGTTACTGATAAACTAGCAAATCTTGCTTCTGTGGCATTGCAATGTGAAGAAATTGTTGAGGATGTTCTATAGCAACCTAAAGAAAATATGGGAGATATGCTAGCCCAGAATGAGGAGTTTATTGAAGAAATCCCACGGTCTAAGGTAGGACCTATTAGACCTCCTTCATCCTTAAGTAGTTTATCTATTGCTTAAAAATTTTATAGGAAATGGGAAATAGAGAAGGATAGGTTGCAGGGGATAATTAATAAGCAGCAAAAAGAGATTGAAAAGAGAGATAATAGAATTGAGGAATTAGAAGCTAAGGTAGAAGTGATTTATGGTATGGTTACTGAGTTGATGCAGTGTAGGGCACCCCCAAGAGTTTATGCAGTACATTTAAAAGAGCGGTATTTGAACCTCAGACTAAACCACATTGTTAGGGACCTTAATCCATCCTTGGAAACAACCAAGGAATTCTATTATGCTTATCAAACCTCTCCACCTACTGTGAAGAATTTGTTATGTGAATTATACTTACATAACTATGTTGTATCCCAAGACAGGGAATGGAATCCTTTATTGTATATTGGGGATATCCATATCAGAGCTTTAATATCATGGATCCAGAATGAGATTATCATAGGGCCACAAGCCAGCGAGTATGAAAAATTAGAGCTTGACTGTCCATTACCATTGAGAAGGGAATTAGAAGCACCAAGGGTTCTCTATTATGATTGGAAAAAGTTATTGATAAGAGATGATGTTAGTAAGATAGTACTTCCAATGAGAGAGGAAGTCTATCAAGCGTATGAGAATTTGGTTCAAACTGATAGGACAACCACAAAGAAAGGGTTAGCTCAACGCTGGAATAATCTACCAGAACATTTAAAATAGGGAGAACCTTACTCACTTTAGAATTTTCATGCAGCCATACAAAGAGCCCCCAGATACATACAGTTAGGCAGGGAGAAAGCCAACAACTGGCTTCCATTGATCTTTCAACCTCCAATCCTTATGTGGCCACTTTTGGCATGCCAACCAACAGAACATAATTATGATGCAATTGCAGAGGAAACAAATAGATGGTCCAGGTTAGAAAAAATGAAATGATTTTATTGGAATTTGGCTTCCAAGGGAATAGGATAGGACACTGTTGGTGATTTAAGAGTTTCGGCCAAAATCAGAAATTTTCCTTTTGCTGCAGGAGCATCAAACCCTTAAAGTTGGGGGGCATGATAAGTTGATACTTTGACATGTTTTTTTATCAAAACTCTTAGGTTATTGGCATCTTTTAGGTTGCATTGTGATAGTAAAGGATTGTGAATTGACTATATGTAATCCATGTGTTGAACCTAAACTTATGAAATCATGTTTGAACTTTGTCGGTTAATTCCTGCAGCCATACCAATTTATTCCTGCAGCCAAGTGATTTGTCCCTGTTGATATGCGGATTATTTAGGATAATGTCATATGTGAGTTAATGAATGTATTAATTGAGTAAGATACATATGCATGCCCTTATATGTTGTTCTTGTTTAGTGCAGATAATAAATGATGCTGCGGTGGATGATTTCCTTTCGCGCCCAAAGACTGAAGAATCACGTACATATAACTGGAGATCAAATTGAAGGGGATCTGAGCAAGTGTGATGTATGGCATAATTGGAACAGTCATACTTCACTATGGGATTTTAACTCTAGTGCGTATTGAATTTGCAAAATATCGCTATGGCGTGGAAAGACTATGGTTCGGTTTAGATCCACTGACTGTTCCTGCAGCCAAGCTCTAGTTATCTCCTTCATTTTACATTCATCCATCTCTTCTTTTGAGCATGATTTGAGTTGTCCATTGTAGTTTATCTTTTCTTATAATAAGCTCTTCCTTTTTTTTGAGAGGTTAGACAAGATAGAAAGGAATTGAGCAAAGAGTTTTTGAAAGCATTCTAGAGTTTTCTTTTAGAACATGTAATCGATTTCAGAAAGAAATAAAGCAAAGATATGTTGTTCTGATCTGCTAAGAGTATTTTGCTGGAAGTTTGATATCACTCATCCAAGGGGGCCCACTTGGTGACTGATCCTATTTTTATGTTCATTGAAGTTTGTTTTTACCTAGCTGCAGTAGAAGTTCATGACTGGATTGTTCCTGTAGCCACTGGAAATAGATCCACTGACTGTTCCTGCAGCCAAGATAGAATGGTGTGATTTCTGTTATTTACATTAGATCATTCTAGCATTGTTTTATAAAGCTTTTGTGTAGCCTTTTATAATTTCCATTCTTGCCTTTCCTTTCTGCGTAATGTTAGTTACTACAACAATGCAGAATAACCATCTAATGAGCTTAGTGCATATATATTACAGACCCATTTCAAGTTTTACATTCCTGGATTGATAACTAAATGAACACCACCCATGAAAATAGTAAACTCTACCATATGAATGTCCAAACTTCAGATTGAGATTTCAATTAGAGTAATTATTATCATTATAGTTGGGGTAGACAATACTATCGATTGGTATCAGAGCATTTCAGGTCCTCTAGTGTTTAAGCCTTACAGCTTAAGGTAAAGATCTTGAAGAACATGATGAAGAAAGAAGGTCCATAGTTTAATAGGGAGAACTACAAAATATGGAGTGATAGAATGAAAATTTATATCAAGAGTCTAGGAAGGCAATACTGGGCACATGTTGGTACTCAATATGTTGCACCTAGTGGGAATATGTCTGATGATCAAAAGAAAGAGAAACAAGAAAAGAATCAAGCATTGGAGGCCATTATCAGTTCTTTGTTTGATTCAGAGTATGTTGATGTCCATGGTCTGGAGACTACTTATGAGGTGTGGAAGAAACTTGAGGAAATCTATAGCAGTGATGAGCATGCAAAGATTGCCAAAGAAGAGAGTCTGAGAGGTAAATTTGATGACATGCGGAAGGCTGAATTTGAGAATATACAATAGTATGGTCAGAGGATCAAAGAGATATTTGGTGAGATCAAGAGTGTTGGTGGTAAAGTGGAGGATGCCACAATGGTTAGTAAGGTGTTGATAACCCTTCTACTGATCTACCCTATCCGAGTTGCAGCCATTCAGGAGCTAAAGTCTATTGATAAAACTAAGGTAACTCTTGACTTCATTATTGGTAAGCTTACTGCATTTGAATTAAATGGTTATGATGGTAGTGCTCAGAAATCTGAATATGCATTTAGAGCTTCAGTTTCTAACCCTTTTATGAGGAAAAGTAGAGATGTCAGTCACAACTATGAATCTAGATCCAGCAGAGAAGTTGATGATGAAGACAGTCTGATTGAGCTTGAAGCATTATTGGCCAAGCAGTTGCCCAAAGGTATCGGAAAGTACAAAGGCAAATTACCTTTAAAATGTTTTGCATGTAACTAGATTGGACACATTTCAGCTAATTGTCCTAATGGTGACAATGAGCATAAGGGTGAGAAGTACAAGAAGTACAAAGAAAAAGGCAAAAGGGATTGTCTCATTGCAGTTGATGGTGGTATCACTGATGAGGAATCCGAGGGTGATGCTAATGAATACATTGTCTTTGTAGCCATTAAAGAGGAGAAATTTGATCAGAAGGCATTAGTTTCTCGCATGGATAGTTTTGATGATTGGATCACATATAGTGGTTGTTCACACCACATGACCGGTGACCAAAGTAAATTTCTTACATTGAAGGAATTTGATGGAGGAGTTGTGATATTTGGAAATGACTCATCCTACATGGTAAAAGGAAAGGGAACCATTTCTCTTAATGGAAAGAGTAGTGCAGATGATGTTTACTAGGTTGAAGGATTAAAGAACAATCTTTTGAGTGTAGCTCAACTCAATGACATAGGTTATCCATTGGAATTTAAGAATGGAATGTGCAAAATCTATGGGAGAAAAGGTGAATTGATTACAACCGGAAAGCAGACAAAAGGTAACCTATTTCACCTGAATCCTAAAGTCAACAACAGTTTAATTGCTAAAGTAGATGATAGTTGGCTTTGGCATCAAAGATTTTGTCATATAAACTTTGATAACATTGTTAAGGTCAGTAAGTCCAAGTCGGTAAGAGGTTTGCCTTAATTGGACAAACCGGTAAATGCTCTGTGTAAAGAATGTCAGTTAGGAAAGATGGCATCCTCAACTTTTAAGAGAAAATATTTTTCAGCAGAACATTTGTTAGATTTGGTTCATATAGACATCTGTGGACCAATAAGGACTAAAAGTATTCAAGGTGATAGATATTTTATGATCTTCACTGATGATTGCTCAAGAATGATGTGGGTCGCATTCTTGAAAAATAAAACAGAAGCCTTTAGTAAGTTCAAGGAATTCAAGGCCTTAGTTGAAAAGGAAAGTGGTAAGAGGATAAAGTGTCTGAGGACTGATTAAGGAGGTGAATTTAATTCAGAGGAATTCACTAGATATTGTGAAGACAATGGAATAAAGAGATAACTTTTTGCATCGAGGACACCATAGCAGAATGGTATTATAGAGAGGAACAATTGGTTGGTTGTTGAAGGTGCTAGAATGATGCTTATACAAGGAGGAGTAGCAAAACCTTTCTGGAGAGAAGTTGTCAGCACAACTGTCTACACTATGAACTGGATATTGGTAAAAAGAGGTAAGGACAAAACTCCTTATGAATACTGGTATGGTAGATCACCTAATGTCAGTTATTTTAAGATTTTTGGTAAAAGAGGTGACTATGTCAGTAAGTTTGAGGCTAAAAGTGATGAAGGCATATTTATTAGTTACTCCACCAAGAGTAAGGCCTACAAATGTTACAACAACATGACAAAAAAAATCATTGAAAGTGTTGATGTTCAAGGGGATGAGTATCCTAAAGTCTCAGGAGAAACCAGTAAGGAGAAAAATGATGAAGAACCTTGCATTCTGATTTTGGAACCAAAACTGATGAAGCCAGAAGCTGGTGAAGTGAATGTTGTTGTACCGGTTCAACTGGAACAAGTAGATTTAGATGAAGATGATGAAAGTGAAGAAGAAGAACCTAAAGATAATGATCATGTCATTCCAAGGTATGTGAGACTCAATCACAATCCTAGCCAGATTATTGGAGATAAAGATGCTGGAGTGTTAACCAGAAGAAGAATTGGAGAGAATTCTTGCATGCTCTCCACTATTGAGCCCAGAACTGCTAAGGAAGCATTCAGAGATGATCATT
The DNA here is from genome assembly GCF_030272615.1 of Cryptomeria japonica. NCBI lineage: Eukaryota > Viridiplantae > Streptophyta > Pinopsida > Cupressales > Cupressaceae > Cryptomeria > Cryptomeria japonica. The sequence goes on along the minus strand of NC_081406.1, from coordinate 43,620,482 downwards.
GGATTAAAGATAGGGAGGAGGAGCTCGACCAGATTGAGAAGAACAATACATGGAACCTAGTACCCAAACTGATGAATAAAAAAGTGATAGTACCAAAATGGGTATTCAGGAACAAATTGAATGAAGATGGAGTAGTAGTTAGAAACAAAGCTAGATTGGTATTCAAAGGTTATGCACAAGAAGAAGGTGAAGGTTATGGTGAGACATTTCTACTATTAGCATATGATGAACTGACGTGATGATATGATGATAATGTATGTTATCATTGATGTCAATAAGTGTAAGTGAACTGGTATACAGATTGAAAGAAGTTGGTGAATCGGTATGAAGAAATGTAGTGAACCGGTGTCGGGGTTTCACTAAGTGTGACTACCGGTTGTTAGTCTCAGCTCTAGGGTTTCCGGTTTGGCAATCCATCTTGTGCGATGCAACCGATGACATTCTGTGATGAGTTAGCTAAGAGATGAGGATAAGATCAAGGTGCCACATTAGCTTTGTGCACGTGAAGGATTTCCTTGAGGATCTTGCATGAGAAGATCGACTGCATTAAAAGTCTACCTCAGGAATGAACATTCTTCTTGGCAGTATGAGAAGAAAGTGTGATGAATTACTGATTCCCATGTGCGATGAAGAATGAACGATGCAGATTGTCTTGTGATCTATTTGAGATTGTATTGCTCTATGCAAAGTGTTTGGACGGTCAGGATTGGACCGCCTGTATTGTAAACCTGAGATGCTTAGGGTTTAGGCTTTATGCTACCAACATAATTGTTGTCTATAAGGTCGACGATGTTTTTTATTGTAAGTTGTTGGTAAATGTTGTGTGTGTATCCGAGTGATGAGATACTTGCCAGACCAATAAGAGAAAACTGCAGAGTGTGATTGTAGAAGTAGAGGAACTAAAATATGTAGTGCTATTATCAGATCAGAGTTTTTACCTATTGTCTTCTAACCATTTCTACAGTTGGAAAATTCCTGTACTAGGTAGCTTTAACAAGCCTCCTGTAAATCCTCTAACCAAGTGACTCAAGTTTATTGAGTTCCTTAAATCCTCTAGCAAGGTAACTGGTGTAGGAGCACCCTTCCAAGCTCTCCCTCTTTCTTTGTTTTGTTGGTGTTATGCTTCTTTTGAAGCCATTGTATATAAAATAAAGAGCCATGTGCTCATAGGTCCTAGTTGGGGTCCTAGTTGAGGTCTTAGGGTCATGAGTCAAAAATTGAGATTTTCTTGGAAATAGAGGGTATGTATGTCTTTGAGGTGTTTAGGGGTCCCTCATAGCATGGTGGAGTCCTTAGGTGTGCCCAATGTGGGTCTAGGAGTCAAGAAAAGCAACATTGGGAAAGTTGCTCAAAAGTTGCATGACAACTTTTAAAAGTTGTCAAGCAACTTTTCCACCATGAGGCCAAAATTCTTCATTTGGCATGGACAACCCTAATAAGGGCACACAAACTGAGGAGAGGGTAGTGTAAGTATTTCCAAACCCTAAGTTAATGGGTTGGATGTCAGACATTGTACGACCCAAGTAAGAAAAGCTTGACTGTGACTATTTATTGGTTACCAGTTAGTTTGAATGAAGCAACCGAGCAAGTTAATGGATTGATTTGCATGTAAAACTATGTGGAGTGTCTTCTATGGTGTAAATAATTTCATTGTGAGCAATTAGATTAGATTTTTATTTGCAGGTTGTGTGTGTTTGTAAATAGTTTGTAAATTACCTTCTCACTGTCCAGTTTTGGATTGGTTTGTGCAAATGGAATCATAACTCCATTCCCCATTGTGGAATCACCATGAAACCATGGGGAATGGGAGTGAAGACCTTGTACCATAGTTCAATGCAAGCAAGGCCCTTGAAAATTCAAGGAAGCCATTTGAAGACCCATTCCTAGGCGAGACTGGACAGTGCCTGGTTAGGAATGGTTGTTGGTGCAGAGGTCTTGGAGAGCAAGGTTGGTCAGAGGAGAGTGCACCCTTTGGAGGAGGTGTAGAGGAGTGTGTGAAGTACCACTGGTGTGAAGGAGGAGCCTCCACCAATCCATAAAAGGTGGCTAAAACACAAAACTTCCATTGTGACCCAAGCACACCATAAAAACCCTCACAAAACCCTTAAAAACCCCAAAATTCGCCCTAGGCACCGTACGACCACTTGGAGGCCCAAAAATAGAGAAATCCTTGATCCCTTGCCAAATGAATGGTATTCCATTTTGAGAGTTTGGGTAGTTTGTGCATCATTTGTGAGAGGGAGCCCTAAAGGATCGGGTAGGAGGCCTAATTGGTCCTAATCCTTGTAGCCCTATTTTGTAAGCAAAACACAAAATAGTGAAAGCTGTAGGGGGGATGAAGGTTGTAACTTCTTGGGGCACATGGATGGATGTAAAACATGGTTTAAGACCTATCCTAACCTTTCTAAGACCTAGGAAGCAGTAGGACAAGCCAAGCCCTTATTAGCCATAGTAAGGGATTTTGAGTCTCATGTGTAGGTGAGACCTTAGGAGAAGCATTGCAACTCATTGGTGGGTGGAATTGGGCAAGGTCAAGGGATTAATCAAGTGAAGTAATCCCTAGAGACCCTAGGGTGTGTAGAGAACACCAGGTGATCCAAGGAAAGGATCCAAGAGCATAGACTAGGCTAGTCTATCCCAAAGCACTTTCCCATCAGATTGGTATCAGAGAAAGTCAAAGATTTGTTGGACTATGTATGTCTCTATATACTAGTGAATCAGTAGGGAAGAGTAGAATGGTCACTAATGCAGAGCTAGCTAGGAAGGTAGAAGAGCAGAAGGAGAAGAATAGACTCCTTGAAGAAGCTATGAGTGAGATAAGGGATAAACTGCAGGAAGTGGTGGATCAGAGGACACAAGAACCTTGGGGTGAAGACACCAAGGATAAAGGAAAGAAAACCATTGACATAGATGACATTATACCTAAACTAGATCCCTTGTTTAATGAAGAACCATTTGTAAAGGCTATCAAGGCTTTGAACACCAAAGCTTTTGAAGGATTGCCACATTTAAGTGGAAGGATGGACATTGAAACTATCATGGAATAGATTGAGGGCATGGAAAACTACTTTTAGTGTGAGGTAGTGAAAGAGGCTCAAAAGGTTAAGGTTGCCAAATCAAGATTAAGGGGAGCAGCTTTGACATGGTGGAAGTACCTGCAAGAGGAGAGAGTTAGCATGGGGAAGCTACCTATTGCCAATTGGAAGGCCATGGTGAGCAAGATCAAAGAGAACTACTTACCAGAGGATTATGAAGTCCAAATTCATAAGAAGAGATAGGGTTTGAAGCAAAAAGACCTTGATGTGACCTCCTACACCGAAGAATTTCAAAAACTTTGTCTTAGATCCAAAGTCCAAGAAGATGAATCTATTAAGGTGGCTAGGTATCTAAGCGGCCTAAAGTGGAACATTCAAGAGGAGATAAGCCTATGGACTCCTACTACTGTTCAAAAATATCATCAGCTTGCCACCAAGGTGGAAGAGAGGAACAAAAGAAAAGGAGACTCCAATAACAGGGGTAGAAGCAGAGGTAGAGACCAAATGAACCACTGAGGTGGTTACAAAAGCAAGTCAAATGAGCAGAGGAACCAAGGAGAAGCCAAGTTATCTGAACATGGCAGTGAAACCAATCTTAGAGGAGGCCATTCTAGAGGAAGAGGTGCACAAGGTGGTCCAAGTAGGGGTAGAGATATCAGCAGAGGTAACTCCTACTTTGCAACTATGAAGTGTTACAACTATGGACAATTGGGACACCCGACATATAGATGCCCTGACAAGCCTACCTCATCAAATAGTGGAAAGAGGGTTACTTATGCTCATGAAGACTCTTTAAGTAGCAAGACACCGAAGGTGGACCAGATTGAATTAGAAATTGGTGAGAATCTGATGTTCAATAGGATTTTGATCAGACAATCAGTTAAGGAGGAACCCAAACATAGAAGAGCATTGTTTAGGGTGAGATGCAAAGTTCTTGGTAAAGTGTGCAAGGTGATAGTTGATTCAGGCTCAACTGACAACATCATATCAGAAGAGGTAGTTAGGAAGTTGAAACTCACAAGAATACCCCACACTAGCCCTTACAAGGTGACTTGGTTGAACAAAGGACATAGTGTGCTAGTCAATGAGCAGACTTGGGTAGAGTTTTCTATTGGAGGATAAAAGGATAAGATCCTTTGTGATGTGTTGCCTATGGATGATTGTCATCTACTGCTAGGAAGACCCTGGCAATTTGATAGGAATGTGATCTATGATGGAGAGGATAACTCCATATCATTCAAGAAGGATAGCAAGACCTTCAAGATTCAGTCCTTGACAGAGGATGAAGAGGGAACTTAAAAAACACCTAGTGTCTTATTGGCTACTGGTAAAGAGTTCTTAAACTTGCTACATGAGGAGGAGATAGTGAAGTGTGCCATCTTTGTGAAACCAAAGGAGGAAGAGGACAAATTGTAGGCAAAAGTACCCAAGGAGGTGAAGCAAATGTTGCAAGAGTATAAGGACATAGTGAGTTATGGAACACCTACAACACTCCCACCTAGAAGGTCTATAAATCATCAAATAGACTTTGTTCCTGGAGCATCCCTACCTAACAAAGCTACATACAAGCTCACACCTGATCAAAACAAGGAGGTAGCAAGGCAAGTGCAGGAGTTATTGGAACAAGGACTAATTAAGAAGAGCATCAGCCCATGTGCAGTCCCGGTAGTGCTAGCATCAAAGAAGGAAGGTAAGTGGAGACTATGCACTGACTTAAGGGCAATCAATAGGATCACCATAAGGTATAGGTTTCCTATTCCTAGAATAGAGGATTTGATGGACTGTCTAGGAGGTGCTATGTATTTCACCAAATTGGACCTTAAAAGTGGTTATCACCAGATTAGAATCAAGGAGGGTGATGAGTGGAAGACTACTTTCAAGACCATAGAAGGATTGTATGAATGGCTTGTGATGCCATTTGGACTCACCAATGCCCTAAGCACCTTCATGAGGTTGATGAATGAGGTGTTAAAAGACTTCACATGTAGGTTTGTGGTGGTGTACCTAGATGTCATTCTCATCTATAGTAGAACTAAAGAGGAGCACCTTGAGCATTTGAGGTTAATCTTAGAGAGGTTGCATGAGGAGAAGTTATCCATCAACCTAGAGAAGTGTGACTTCTTGAAGCAAGAGCTGGGCTACTTAGGATTTGTGGTGTCTAAAGGAACCTTGAAGATGGATCCAAGCAAAGTGGAGGCAATCTTGAATTGGCCTGCACCTAGAACAGGGACTGAAGTTAGGAGTTTCCATGGATTAGCTCAATTCTATAGGAAGTTTGTGAGGAACTTCAGTGGCATATGTGCACCAGTCCTTGACACCATAAAAGGAGGCCTTAAAACTAATTTTGAATGGACTAAGCAAGCTGACAAAGCATTTCAATTGTTGAATCAAGAAGTAGCCACAAAACCTATCCTTCTCCTACCTGCCTTTGACAAGCTATTCACATTGGAGTGTGATGCAAGTGGAATTGCAATAGGTGGTGTATTGAGTCAAGAGGGAAGGCCTGTGGCATTTTTCAGTGAGAAGCTTAATGAAGCAAAGAAGAAGTACTCAGCCTATGACCTAGAGTTGTATGCATTAGTGCAGTCTCTAAAGAAATGGAGGCATTACCTACTTCCAAAGGAATTTGTAGTGTTCATAGACAACCAGGAATTGAGTTACATTAACACTCAAGAGAAGCTTAGAAATAGGCATTTGAAATGGATGGAATACCTCCAATCCTTCACCTTCACCATCAAGCATAAGAAGGGGCAACTCAACAAGGTGGCAGATGCATTAAGCAAGAAGTTGTTAATAGTTCAAGAACTACAGTTGCAGAGCATAGGAATAGAAGGTTTCAAGGACCTCTATGAAGGAGATGAAGACTTCTCATTAGCTTACAAGGTTTGCAAGGAGTTTGAGAACCATTTCCATGGTGAGTATGCAGATTACACTCTCCAAAATGGTCTCTTGTTCAAAGCTAATCAGTTGTGTGTACCAAGAGGATCCATGAGGGAGAACCTCATCCAAGAGAAACACAATGGCAGTTTAAGTGGACACTTTGGAGTCAAAAACCTTGGATCTAGTACAGAGGTACTACTTTTGGCCAAAGTTTCCAAGGGATGTGAAAAGATATGTAGAACAATGTGGTGTATGCCAAAGAGCAAAAGGAGGATCAAGCAATGCTAGTCTCTATCAACCATTGCCAGTCCCTAATAGGCCTTGGGAATGTATCAACATGGACTTTGTAGTAGGACTTCCCAAGACAAAGATAGGTATGGAAAACATCTATGTGGTAGTAGATAGATTTTCCAAGATGAGCCATTTCATTCTATGTAAAACTACACATGATGCTAGCTATGTTGCACATCTCTTCTTTAAGGAGATTGTTAGGATTCATGGACTCCCTTTAAGCATTATTTCAAATAGGGACAATAAGTTCATGGGTCATTTTTGGCAGACATTATGGAGGAGACTTGGAACTAATCTCTCATTTATCTCAGCTTACCATCCACAAACAGATGGTCAAACTAAAGTCATTAATAGGGTGTTAGAAAACTTGTTGAGGTGTTTAACTAAGGAATATGGGTAGACATGGGACCTAATCATTCCTCAAGTATAGTATGCATATAATGATAGTGTGAATAGGACCACGGGTAGAAGTCCTTTTGAGGTTGTCTATGGTAGACATCCAAGAGGAGTATGTGAGTTGAGAGACCTTGGTACCTTGGAAATGAAGAGTGGGTAAGCAGAGGACTTCACCCAAACCATCAAGGAAGTCCAAGAGCAAGTCAAGAAAGCCATCCTTGAATCCACTAAAAAAATGAAGGCCAAAATGGATGAGAAAAGGAGAGAGGTTTAGTTCAAGGTGGGTGACTATGTGATGGTCCATTTGAGCAAAGCTAGGATGCAAAGTGGTAAGCCTAACAAAATGCAAATGAAGAGGGTAGGACCTTGTAGAATTCTATCAAAGTATGGGGAGAATGCTTACAAGGTTGACCTGCCTTCAGATTTGGCTATATCACCAGTCTTTAATGTAGCCGACCTGATCATGTACAAGGGTGAAATAACAGGGCAAAAGGAGAACCAAGCCAAGGTGCTGCAGGACCTAGATGTTAATGTCTTACCCTAGGTGAAGAAGCCAATAGTAGAGGAGATCTCAGAATCTAGAGTAAAGAAGTCCACCAGACACTAGGTCTACATGGAACACTTGGTGAAGTGGGCAGATCAGCCTGAGTCTGAAGCTACCTGGGTTGAAGAGAGCAGGTTCAAGACACTTGGCATAGATTCGACTCTCATCTCTTCTTCTATTTCTTAGTTGTGTGCAGAGGGGGAGTATGGTGTAGGAGTACCCTTCCAAGCTCTCCCTCTTTCTTTGTTTTGTTGGTGTTATGCTTCTTTTGAAGCCATTGTATATAAAATAAAGAGCCATGTGCTCATAGGTCCTAGTTAGGGTCCTAGTTGAGGTCTTAGGGTCATGAGTCAAAAAATGAGATTTTCTTGGAAATAGAGGGTATGTGTGTCTTTGAGGTGTTTAGGGGTCCCTCATAGCATGGTGGAGTCCTTAGGTTGGCCCAATGTGGGTCTAGGAGTCAAGAAAAGCAACATTGGGAAAGTTGCTCAAAAGTTGCAAAAGTTGCATGACAACTTTTCCACCATGAGGCCAAAATTCTAAGTTTGGTGTGGAAAACCCTAATAAGGGAACAAAGACTGAGGAGAGGGTAGTATAAGTATTTCCAAACCCTAAGTTAATGGGTTGGATGTCAGACATTGTATGGCCCAAGTAAGAAAAGCTTGACTGTGACTATTTGTTGGTTACCAGTCAGTTTGAATGAAGCAACCGAGCAAGTTAATGGATTGATTTGCATGTAAAACTATGTGGAGTGTATTCTATGGTGTAAATACTTTCATTGTGAGCAATTAGATTAGATTTTTATTTGCAGGTTGTGTGTGTTTGTAAATAGTTTGTAAATTACCTTCTCACTGTCCAGTTTTGGATTGGTTTGTGCAAATGGAATCATAACTCCATTCCCCATTGTGGAATCACCATGAAACCATGGGGAATGGGACTGAAGACCTTGTACCATAGTTCAATGCAAGCAAGGCCCTTGAAAATTCAAGGAAGCCATTTGAAGACCCATTCCTAGGTGAGACTGGACAGTGCCTGGTTAGGAATGGTTGTTGGTGTAGAGGTCTTGGAGAGCAAGGTTGGTCAGAGGAGAGTGCACCCTTTGGAGGAGGTGTAGAGGAGTGTGTGAAGTACCACTGGTGTGAAGGAGGAGCCTCTACCAATTCAGACAAGGTGGATAAAACACAAAACTTCCACTGTGACCCAGGTAGACCATAAAAACCCTCACAAAACCCTTAATAACCCCAAAATTTGCCCTAGGCACCGTATGACCACTTGGAGGCTCAAAACCAAAGAAATCCTTGAGCCCTTGCCAAATGAATGGTAGTCCATTTTGGGAGTTTGGGTAGTTTGTGCATCGTTGGTGAGAGGGAGCCCTAAAGGACCAGGTAGGAGGCCTAATTGGTCCTAATCCTTGTAGCCCTATTTTGTAAGCAAAACACAAAATAGTGAAATCGGTAGGGGGGATGAAGGTTGTAACTTCTTGGGGGCACATGGATGGATGTAAAACATGGTTTAAGACCTGTCCTAACCTTGCTAAGACCTAGGAAGCAGTAGGACAAGCCAAGCCCTTATTAGCCATAGTAAGGGGTTTTGAGTCTCATGTGTAGGTGAGACCTTAGGAGAAGCATTGCAACTCATTGGTGGGTGGAATTGGGAAAGGTCAGGGGATTCCTCAAGAAAAGGAAGTCCTAGAGACCCAAGGGTGTGTAGAGAACACTAGGTGATCCAAGGAAAGGATCCAAGAGCATAGACTAGGCTAGTCTATCCCAAAGCACTATCCCATCAGTAACCTTTAATAGGGTTTCAACTTTTAACAGGGTATATAGCCATCCCTTAACTTGGTGATCTTTAACAGGATCAGTTGCTAGCAGAACCTTATTGTAAAGTCTTTAATCGGACTAGGCTCCTAACAGAGAAAACTTCAAAAGAGTTCAAAAACAAACTTGTGGGTATTCATCCCCACTATGGTTTTTCCCATTTGGGTTTCCACGTGAAAAATTTGTGTGTCATGTGTTGTGCATTTTTCATGTGATAATTAAGGGTTCTTTGTTTGAGTGATTATGCATGCAGAGTTATTAGGTTATGGTATTATTGTTACACGATATGCATATGTTTATTGGTGAGGTTTTTATCAAGTATTGAATGTATTTGAAGTGTTTAGACTTATCTGTTTATGTTGTTTGAAGTCTTATTGTGTTTATTCGGTATTGTCATGGTTAAGTTCAGTAATGAAGACAACTGGTTGGTATTGCTTTAACTTGATAGGATAGTGAGAAAGTTTTTGTCTGTACTGATTCACCCCCCCCTCTTAGTACCAGTTAGGGTATTTGTTGTTCATCACTTGGTATTAGAGCAACTCCAGGTCCTCGATGATTTAAGCTTAACTGCTTGAGGTAAAAGATCTTGCCTTAATGATGAAAAGGGAAGGTCCTAAGTTCAATAGAGATAACTTTAAAATATGGAAGGATAGAATGCAGATCTATATCAAGAGTTTGGGTGCTCAATAATGGAGCTATGTTGAGAATGCCTATGTGATTCCCACTGGCACTTTGACTGATGATCAGAAGAGAGAGATTCAAGAAAATGGGCAAGTCATGGAAGCTCTTATTATCAGTTTGTCTGATATCGAGTTCATTGATGTACAAGATAAGGACACTCCTAAAGATGTATGGAACACATTGGAAACTATTTATGGTGGTGATGAACATGTAAAGAAATCTAAAGAAGAGAGCCTTAGAGGAAAATTTGAAGACATGAGGATGGTTGAAGGTGAGACCATTCAACAATATGGCATAAGAATTAAGACTACTGCTGGAGATATCAAGAGCACTAGTGGAATGATTGATGATGCCACCATTGTGAGTAAAGTATTGAGATCATTGTTACCAGTTTATGCAACCAGAGTTGCTGCTATCTAGGAACTAAGGTTTATTAACAAAACCAAGGTATCCTTAGACTCTATCATTGCGAAGTTAACTACATATGAGCTGAATATCTATGATGGCAGTGTTCATAAGACTGAGTCAACTTTTAGAGCATCTGCTGCACCAACTAGAAAAGTAAAAGAAGCAAGTACCAATTATGAATCCATGCAAAGAAGAGGTATGGATGATGAAGAAATTCTGATGGAGTTTGAAGCTCTTCTTGCCAAGAGACTTCCAAAAGGTACTAGAAAATACAGAGGTAATCTTCCTTTGAAATGCATTTCCTACACTAAGATAGGACATATAGTTGTTAACTGTCCTAACAATGACAATAAGGATAAACCAGAGAGGTTTAGAGAGTATAAATGAGGAAATAGAAAAAATTGTCTTGTTGTAGTGGATGAAGGTGTTACTGATGAAGAATATGAGGATGAAGAAAATGAAGAAATAATATTTGTTGCTGTGAAGGAAGAAGTGTCTAACAAGAAAGCACTTGTCTCTCGCATTGACAACTCTAATGAGTGGATAATTAATAGTGGTTGTTCTCACCACATGACTAGTAATAGGAGAAATTTTATGTCTCTAGAAGAATATGATGGAGGTGTTGTCAGATTTGGCAACGATGCACCATGTTTGGTGAAAGGTAAAGGATTCATCTCACTGAATGTAAAGAGTAGTGCAGATGATGTCTATTGGGTAGAAGGTCTTAAGCATAACCTGTTGAGTGTTGCTCTACTAAATGATAAAGGAGTCATCTTGGAGTTCAAAGGTGGAGTCTACAGTATAATTGGAAAGAGCGGTGAACTTATTGCCACCAATAAGCAGACCAGAGGTAACTTATTTTAGTTGAATGCTAAGATAAGTCGATGTCTAATGGCTAAGTTTGATGATAGTTGGATATGGTATAGGAGCCTTTGTCATATGAACTTTGATGATATTGTAAAGGCTAGTAAGATCAAGGCAGTAAGACGATTTCCTTTGCTGAACAAACAAGAGAATTCCTTGTGCAAAGAATGTCAACTTGGGAATATGTCTTCCTTAACTTTCAAAGGTAAGTCTTTCTTAGTAGAAAACTTACTTGGCCTTGTGCATACTGATTTGTGTGGTCCTATGAAAACTAGAAGTATTCAAGGAGATAGGTATTTCATGATTCTTACTAATGACTGCTCAAGAATGATGTGGGTCACATTCTTGAAAGACAAGTCTGAGGCGTTTGGAAAGTTCAAAGCCTTTAGAGAATTAGTAGAGAAGGAAAGTGGTAAAAAGATAAAATGTCTAAGAATTGATCAAGGAGGTGAATTCACTTCTGATGAATTCAACAAGTATTGTGAAGATAGTGGTATCAAGAGGCAGTTGTCTGCCCCAAGGACACCACAACAGAATGGCATAGAAGAAAGGAATAACAAGTTTGTAGTTGAAGTGGCTAGAACAATACTGATCCAAGGAAAGGTTTCTCACACTTTTTGGAGAGAAGTGGTGAGCACTGCAGTCTATACTATGAACCAGATACTCATTAAGAAAGGTAGAGTTAAAACCCCTTATGAGTATTGGATCGAGAAAAATACCACTGTGAGTTACTTTAAAGTGTTTGGTAGTAAGTGCTATATCAAGAGAGGTGAGCATTTGAGCAAATTTGATGCTAAAGTGATGAAGGAATATTTATGGGATATTCCACTAAGAGCAAAGCTCTCAAGTGCTACAACAATAGAACATAGAAAATTGTTGAGAGTATCAATGTCAGGGTTGATGAATCCCCTGAGGAACCTATACAGAAGAAGTGGAAGATGAACTGGGTATAGCCTTCTGGGAACCGGTTAAGAAAGAAATAAGTAAATATCTCAGTGTTCATGTACCGGTAGAAGCTACAGTAGGAGAAGAAGAAGAGGTAAGTGAAGAAGAAGAAGAAAAGCTAGCAGATCAAGCTAGAGTCATTCCTAGGTATGTGAAACTACATCATGATCCAAAGCAAATCATAGGAGATAAAGATGCAGGGATACTCACAAGAAGAAAAGTGAAAGAAAACTCTAGCATGATTTTTGAATTAGAGCCCAAGACTTCTAGAGAAGCACTTACAGATGAAGACTAGATTAAAGCAATGGAAGAGGAGCTAGACTAGATAGAAAAGAATGCAACATGGTCTCTGGTACCTAGACTAGAACACAAAAATGTCATAGGTACCAAATGGATCTTCAGGAATAAGATAAATGAAGAAGGAAAATTTGTAAGGAACAAGGCAAGACTTGCATGCAAAGGATATGCTCAGAAAGAGAGAGAAGACTATGGAGAAACCTTTGCCCCTGTGGCTAGACTAGAAGGTGTAAAAATGCTACTTGCATTTGCAACATTTAAGGGATTTAAGGTTTATCAGATGGATGTGAAGTCTGCATTTTTAAATGGAATCCTAGAAGAGGAAGTGTATATTGAGCAATCAGAAGGGTTTTCCTTATCAGAAGATAGTAACATAGTGTGTAGATTACACTATTAGTTAAGATGAAAGGGAGGGGGGGTGAATCATAAAAACTTTACTATACAATATACTCACCAGATTCAACCTCAGTAGCCTTTACTGATATGCAGCTATGACTGTAAATCATTCAATACTCATAAACAGATACACTTAAAACATCATAACATATTTAACACCAGATTTAACATGGAAACCAAAATAGGGAAAAACCACTGTGGGATTTCGGACCCACTAAGAAATATACCCTTCTAGAGTATGCTCGGTTAAAAGCTAATCCAGTTATAGATTACAAAAACACATTGCTAGATATGACCCGGTTAAGCGATTTCCCTCAGACTTATTAGAGTCTTGCACTTTGTTAGAAGTGACCTTGTCAAAGGATTTCAAACACTCATTTAGAATGTTACCTTGCTAGAGGGTTTACAAATAAGACTGTTAAGTCCACTCGGTTAAGAGATTTCCTGTCACTTACAAAATAAATAACAGTAATAAAATATATCTGCAACTTCACATCTGAAATGCTAAAGAAGATTCTATATGCTCAAAACAATCTTGTCATAAGAATTATCTTGCTTCTTGCTGGGCTTCTCAATCTGTTCTTCAATCAGATCTTCAATCTTCTGTGCTCGGTGATCACTGCTGTCGTGTCACTTTTCTTCTATTTTTGCCCACATGCATTGTTCATCAACAGTTTCTTATTTATGAACAATAGTACCTAACCTCTTAATCTCCTTGATCACATTTCCCATGATCAATCTTAGCCATCAGATCTTAAAACGTGACTAGGTTCATTGTATCCTTCGATCTGAAAATGTTTTACCTTGCCTTGGAACTTGTGCTAGGTTATGACCGTTCAATCTACGCTTCAAATCTATCTCTTGTATTATACATTTAATAATGTATTTATCCATCCAATGCTGTCTATTATTACTTGGTTGTTACTTGGTAAATACTGAACTTCACTCAGTAGATGTTTTACCTTCTTTAACCGATAGTGATAACCTTAGGGTTTACCGACTAGCATCTTGCTCAGTAACATAGAACAATATCAAGCCTTAACTAATTCTATAGCTTGAAATCTTTTCTCCTTCTTGTTCAGTCTTTGAATACTCATATATAGGATATTAAAACAATCAAAACAACATAATCTCATCACTGTCTAACTCGGTAATAGTTGCCCATTGAATAACTTATTATTCCCCTTTTATTTTCACATTCATTATGTGTCTCTTACCGACATCTTTATACTTATGAAAACATACTCATTAAGATATGGCAACATCATACTGAATCAGAAAATAAATTGCTTGACATCAATGACAAAATAATATTATTAAGATAGTAATCATCCTTTCTCAATTATATCAACAATCTCCAACAACCTTCTCAATATCCTCATACCAACAAACTTACTGAGATGCTAACAATCTCCCCTTTTGGCATTGATGGCAAAACCAACTTTAATGGCAATACCAACATGATTTATTTCAATTGGTTCAGATTCGGATTGTTGTTTAAACTTCTCTGAAATTTTCTAGAATTCTCCCATAGTCATTAGTCTTCTCCCAACTTCTTCTATTAATTCCTTACAAATTAGTTTGGAATTTTCTGGAATTCTCCTCCAGTCATTAGTCTTCTCCCCCTTTGACAACAATGCCAAAAAGAAAAACTAATTCATGATTTCTTCCTTTGTGAAGTAATTTCCTTGCAGTCTCATTCATGGTCAGAGCATCTTTGTCTTCAATCACTTTTTCCTTGTACAACTTTAGGCAACCTCCTAAAGTGTGTAAAGCAACATCAACTCATAAATAGTTATCCTTTAGATTCATAGAATTGATGCTTTCACCAAACTCTATCAGTGAGTACTAGATAGGGGTAGGACCCATAATTGACTTATGAGATATTCAAAAGTGTCCCTTGGCAATGGCTTTGTGAAAATATCTGCTATTTGTTCCTTTGAACTGATATATTCCAGCACAACTTTCTTCTCTTGAACTTCTTCTTTGAGATAATGATACTTTATAGAGATATGCTTTGTCTTAGAGTGCATTACCAGATTCTTTGAAATGTTAATGGCACTAGTATTATCACAGAATATAGTTACTGGCTCGGTAAATTTCTCATTCATACCTTCCAACAGTTGTTTGATCCATGCTATATTGGTACAATTCAATGCTGCAGTGACATATTCAGCTTCAACTGCTGACTGTGAAATGCATCCTTGTTTCTTGCTAAGCCAACTTACTAGTCTATCTCCCAAAAACAAAGCTCCACCACTTGTGCTTTTCTAGTCATCAATGTTTCCTACCCAATCAACATCAGTATAGACTTTTAAGTCAAAAACATTTCTCTTTTGATATACTAAGCCATAATCTTCAGTGCCTTTTAGGTATCTGAAAAATTCTCTTGATTGCTGTCAAATGAGTTTCTTTGGGATCTGCAGAAAATCTTGCAACTATATCTACTGCATGTGCTATATCTAGCCTGCTGTGACCACATATTGTAGCTTTCCAATCATAGATCGGTAAAGTGTCTCATCAACAGATGCAGATTCATCACTCTTTGATAGTTTACAATTGGTAGTCATAGGAGTACTTACAGGTTTAGAATCTTCCATTCCAAATTTCTTCAAGATTTCCTTTATATACTTGGATTGAGTAATGAAAATCTCATTTTTCATTTGTAGTATCTGTAAACCTATAAAATACTTTATTTCACTGATTAATGACATCTCAAATTCTTTGCACATTTCATTTCCAAAGTTCTTGCATAAGGAGTCATTACCACAAAAAATAATATCATCAACAAATATGGCTGAAAGTAGTATACCATTTGTAGTCACATAAATTTGTCCACTTAATTAAATGAATATTTAGTATTTATTTTATTATTTAACCATCAATCAATAATTAATTAAATTAATATTTAATTAATTCATCTTAACCCTCTTCTCCTATTAATTAAATAAATTATTGAATTTATTTGATTTAATTCACTTAACCAAATTCAGACCATTAATTAAATAAATAAATCATATTTATTTAATTAAATCTTCTCTCACATTTAAATAAACTAATATTTATTTAAATCCCCCAAAATCCCATCTCTCACATTTAAATAAATTAACATTTATTTAAATCACCTTTATCCTCCACCCATTTGTATTTTCCTACAAATGCAAGTTGCACAACTATTTTAAATAAATAAATTATTTATTTAAAATCCTATTTATCCTCACCCACTTGAAACCTTTAATGGTTTCCCTTAAAGTCTTCAAACTTAATGACTTCCTTCTAGAGTCTTCTCAAACCTTTAATGGTTTCCCTTAAAGTATTCAAACTCAATGGCTTCCTTCTAGAGTCTTCTTAAGCCTTTAATGGTTTCCCTCAAAGTCTTCAAGCATTTAATGCTTTATCTTCCTTTTTCTCATGTAAATAAATTAAGATTTATTTAAATCCAAAATTCACATTCACATTTAAATAAATAAATATTTATTTAAATATCTATCCAAATACAAATTACACCATTTAATTGAAATAAATAATTTTATTTCAATTGAAAATCTCAAAATTCCTCCCACTTGCATTCTCCTACAAAATCCACTTGCATGCCTAAACCCCCTTCTAGATTCTTCTAACCCCTTCCTAATTAGCCTAATCCATCCCCTAAATATTGTCACATTCCTAAGCAATTTGGAGTCACTTCTGAAAGCCCTCAATGTCTTTGAAAGGCATTTAAGGCTTTAAGTCTTCAAATGGTTAACCTCTAAAGTCTTCCAAACCATTAAAGGCTCTTACATAACCATTTATGGTTAACTCACCTTTTACCTTTGGTTAGAGACTTTCCTCTAACTTAACCATCCTTTTGACTCATGGGTCTCTTCAAATCATTTATTTCTTTGACTAAGGTAATCATTTAACCCTTGCACATTCATTTATCCCTTGGATAAAAAGAATATCCATTAACCTAACCCTAACCCAACCCCCTAGGGTAACCATCATGTCCCCTCAAGCATTTAATGCTCCTTATCTCTCCTCTCAGGCCTCCTCATGGTGACACTTGTCAACATGGGATTGGGTTGAAAGTCTCACATGGATTGAATATCTTTCAATCCTAACCCTTGTTAAGATTGCTCAATCTTAACCCTTCATTTCCCTATTTTTTCTATAAATAGAACCCTTCTCCTCAAGCAAAGAGGGAAGCATTAGAGTATTGTTGTTATACTAGTATTAGCATAGAGATTTTTCATAGCATCACTATCTACACTTGCATAGCATTTGTTTATTATTTTCAACCATCTTGAATCTCCATATGGCATCCATGGCTAGTGCTAAAAGCTGAGAGCTACACTCATGTGGAAATTGGAGAGGAGAGGAACAAGGGATGAGCAACTATGAGCATCTTGATTAGCATTTGGAGGAGTATAGTTTATCTATTCTATATTTGTATGCTTTCTATTTCATGCTTAATATCTCTCTTGATATGCCTATTTAGGATAATCTTTTGTTGCTAACACTAACATTTGTTTCTTGTGATCTTTTGTGTGTTGCCATCAAATAGATTTTCTAATCCTTTTTGAAAAGCATCACCATTGTTTTCATCATTTTTCATATACATGTTGCTATTTTCACTTGTCCTTATAAATCCAATCTTGATCAAATAAGAGTGCAGTCTTTCATACCATGCTCTAGGTGCTTGCTTTAAACCATATAATGCTTTGTTCAGCTTACATACCTGATCTTTATTCTTGTCTTCAATAAATCATTTAGGTGGTTCAATATAAACTTCTTCTTCTAGTATACCATTCAAAAATGAAGATTTAACATCCATTTGATATACCTTTAAATTTTTGTAAGCAGCATATGCCAACAATGTTCTCACTCCTTCAAGTCTTGCCACAGGTGCAAAAGTCTCACCATAATCAATTCCTTCTTCTTGAGCATATCCTTTGCAAACTAGTCTTGCTTTATTCCGAATGACCTCTCCTTTTTCATTTAGCTTGTTTCTGAAAATCCACTTTGTACCAATTACATTTTTCTCTTTTGGTGTTGGAACCAGTGTCCATGTTTCATTCTTCTTGATTTGTTCAATTTCTTCTATCATAGCATTTATCCAATCTTCATTACTAAATGCCTCTTTTACTATCCTTGGTTCAAATTCAGATATCAGACATGTGTTTTATCTTAGTTTGTTCCTTGTCATCACTGGATCATCCTTATCTCCTATAATCTGACTTGATGCATGATTTTGTTTGACATACTTGGCTAATATGGGCTCGGTATGCTCTGTTTGATCTTCTCCATCACTCAATAACTGAGTATTTTCTTCATTTTCTTCATCAACTTTCTTGGTAGGATTTCTTGGTTGAGCATAAACAAATTCTTCATAATTTTCTGGTTCTTTGGAATTTCCTTCATCATTTCTTTCTGCAAATTCATCAATTTTCACATTTGCACTTTCTACTATTTTGTTAGATGATTTGATCAAACATTTAAATGCTTTACTTCTAGAAGAATAGCCAAGAAATGTTCCTTCCTCGCTTTTCTGATCAAACTTTCCATTTCTGTCATCTTTGTGAACATAACATCTACTTCCAAATATTTTAAAATAACTTGTATTGGGTTTCTTATCATACCAGATTTCATATGGTGTCTTCAAAGTTCCTTTCTTCAGTTGTACTCGGTTCAGGGTGTAAAATGCAGTGTTGATTTCTTCTCTCCAAAATGTTTGAGGTACCCTCTTTTCTATCATCAGGGTTCTGGCACAATCTACAATTGATCTGTTTCTTCTTTCAGCTATCCCATTTTGCTGAGGTGTTCTCGGTGCAGACACTTGTCTCTTTATACCATGATCATTGCAAAATAGGTTAAATTCATCATAAATGAATTCTCCTCCTCTATCAAATCTTAGACATTTCAACTATCTTCCTGTTTCTTTTTCAACTCTAGCCTTATACCATTTGAACATTTGAAAGGCTTCTGATTTTTCTTTTAAAAACATAACTGACATCATTCTTGAGTAATCATCCACAAATAATATGAAGTATCTATCTCCATAATAACTTTGAACTTTCATAGGACCACAAAGATCAGTGTGCACTAGATCTAAAATTCCTTTAGAAGTGTAGGACTTACTTGTAAAGCTTGACTTTGTCATCTTACCCATCTGGCATCCTCGACATATTGCATTCTTAGGTTTTTCCAGGTTTGGTAGACCTCTTACTCGGTGATTCTTACTTATTTTGATCAGGTTATCAAAATTTACATGACAAAACCTTTTATGCCATAACCAAGTATCTTCTAGTTTGGCATACAGACAATTGTTTCTAGTTGAGTCAAGATGAAATGTATTACCTTTTGTTTGTATCCTGGTAGCAGCCAGCTTTCCATGTTTGTCATGAACTTTGATACATCCCTTCTGGAATTCTATTCGGTATCCTGTATTGTTAAGCTGTGCTACACTCAACAAATTGTATTTCAAACCTTCAACCCAGTATACATCATCACATTGAGCATTGTCAAGAAGTGTTATAGATCGTTTACCTTTCACCGGACATGGTGCATCATTACCAAATCTTACATATCCTCCATCATAGTCTTCTAATTTAATAAACTTGTGTTTATCACCTGTCATGTGATGTGAGCATCCACTATCTATGATCCAAGAATCATTTTTATTTATGTGAGATATTAGGGATTTTTCTTCATACCTTTCTTCATCTGATCCATCTTTGATAGCCACATAAACAACTTCCTCTGTATCAGTCCCATCAGATTTATCATCATTGGATTCCTCATTAGCTACTAGGCATGTCTTTCAATCTTTCCTTCTGAAGTCTCAGTGTCCTCTGTATTGGTTGTCTTTCTATCTGTCATCTCGGTATTCTCTCTTTTCACTAGATTCTTTGTCAAGACAATGAGAAGCCATATGTCCTATTCTATCACAGTTAAAACATTTTAAAGGAAGCTTTCCTTTATACTTACCTTTGCCTCTCGGTAACCTTCTAGCTAATAATGCTTCAAACTCTTCTTGCTTTTTGATTTCTTCATATAGTTTGTGTACCTCTTCCATGTTTTTGTGAAATCTTTCACTTGCTCCACTGTGATTTCCTTCAGTATACTTATTCATTCTATCATTGTAATCATTAGATTCACCAATATGAAAAGAACTGAATGCAGATTCAACTTTATTTACTGAGGACCCACTGTTATCAAAATTACTTAACTCAAATGCATGTAGCTTACCGATAGTAGCATCCAAAGAGACTGACATGTTTGGCACAAACCTTAATGCATTGATTGCAGAGACTCGAATGGCATAAGTAGGTAGAAGTGTTCTAAGCAACTTACTTGTTACATCCTTTTCTTCAATAGTTCCTCCTGCTCCTTTGATTTGATTGACAGTTTCCTTTAACCTTGTATTGTACTAGGTTATGTTCTCACCTTCATTCATTCTCATCAATTCAAGTTGACCTCTTAGACTATCTACTTTTTCTCTTTGAACATGTTCATCACCACCATACATATATATAAGCTTGGTCCATATCACTTTGGCATCATTGCAACCTTCTAGATCATTAAACTCTGAGTCAGTTAATGCAGATGTTATTTCAATCATAGCTTGAATATGTTCTTGCTTTGCCTTTATCTCTTCCATTGTCATTGGGTTGGTGCTAGGTGCTATGTAATCATTCTCCAAATAATATGTTGCATATTCTCCAATTCCTGATAAATGCAACTTCATCATTTTCTGCCACGTGGAGAAACTTGACTTGTTCAGCTTTGGTGCATCCCTTTTATACATCTTCGGATCTTGCCTCAAGTACCTCTAAAATTTTCTTCTGGAGTCCAAATCTCTGATACCAATTGTTAGTTAAGATGAGAGGGGGGGGGGAATCATAAAAACTTCACTATACAATATATTCACCAGATTTAACCTCGGTAGCCTTTACTGATATGCAACTATGACTGTAAATCATTCAATACTTATAAACAGAAACACTTAAAACATCATAACACATTTAATACCAGATTTAACGTGGAAACCCAAATAGGGAAAAACCACTGTGGTATTTCAAACCCACTATGAAATATACCCTTCTAGAGTATACTCGGTTAAAAGCTAATCCAGTTACAGATTACAAAAACACATTGCTAGATGTGACCCGGTTAAGGGATTTCCCTCAGACTTGTTAGAGTCTTGCACTTTGTTAGAAGTGACCTTGTCAAAGGATTTCAAACACTCATTTAGAATGTTACCTTGCTAGAGGGTTTACAAATAAGACTGTTAAATCCTCTCGATTAAGAGATTTCCTATCACTTACAAAATAAATAATAGTAATAAAATATATCTGCAACTTCACATCTGAAATGCTAAAGAAGATTCTATATGCTCAAAAAAATCTTGTCATAAGTCTTATCCTGCTTCTTGTTGGGCTTCTCAATATATTCTTCAATCTCTTCAATCTTCTGTGCTCGGTGATCACTACTATCGTGTCACTTTTCTTCTATTTTTGCCCGCATGCATTGTTCATCAATAGTTTCTTATTTATGAACAATACCTAACTGCTAAATCTCCTTGATCACATTTCCCATGATCAAGCTTAGCCATCAGATTTTAAAACATAACTAGGTTCATTGTATCCTTCGATCTAAAAATGTTTTAGCTTGCCTTGGAACTTGTGCTAGGTTATGACCATTCAATCTGCGTTGTAGATCTATCTCTTGTATTTTTGATGTCGTTGATCCTCAACAAAGTTCTTCCATGACATACCAATCATCTGATCAACTCCATCTCATTGGTATTCTACATTTAATAATGTATTTATCCATCCATTGCATTCTGTTATTACTCGATAAATATTGAACTTCACTGGGTAGATGTTCTGTCTTCTTTAACCGATAGTGATAACCTTAGGGTTTACTGACTAGCATCTTGCTCGATAACATAGAATAGTATCAAGCCTTAACTAGTTCTATAGCTTGAAATCTTTTCTCCTTCTTGTTCAGTCTTTGAATACTCATATATAGGATATCAAAACAATCAAAACAACATAATCTCATCACTGTCTAACTCGGTAATAGTTTCCCATTGAATAACTTATTATTCCCCTTTTATTTTCACATTCATTATGTGTCTCTTACTGACATATTTATACTTATCAAAACATACTCATTAAGATATGGCAACATCATACTGAATCAGAAAATCAATTGCTTGACATCAACGACAAAATAATGTTATTAAGATAGTAATCATCCTTTCTCAATTATATCAACAATCTCCAACAACCTTCTCAATATCCTCACACCAACAAACTTACTGAGATGCTAACAATCTCTTTTTGTGAAAATTCTAACATACACAAAGCCTTGTATGGATTGAAACAAGCACCTAGGGAATGGTATAAAAGGTTACACTCTCATCTTGTGAAGATTGGATTTCAGAGAACAAGTGAGGATAGCAACATCTATCTAAAATATGAAGGTGATCAAATTCTGCTCTGTGAAGTATTTGTAGATGAGATAATCTTTGGAGGAGATGATAAAATGAGTCATGCTTTTGTAGATGAAATGAAGAAAGAGTTTGAGATGTCCCTAATTGGAGAGATAAAATTTTTCATTGGTTTACAGATTCAGAAAATGAAAGAGGGTATCTTTATTACCTAGTCCAAGTATGCCAAAGAGGTATTGAATACCTTTGGCATGGAGGAGAGAAAACCAATTGGTACACCGATGGTGACCAGTTGTAAACTGACTAAGGAAGATGATTCAACATTGGTGAATGAGAAGGAGTACTGGTCAATGATCGGTAAGTTGCACTATATGGTACATAATAGACTAGATATTGCTCATGCAGTGGGCATAGTAGCTCATTTTCAAAAAATTCCAAGAGAATCCCACTTGGTAGCTGTCAAGAGGATTCTTAGATATCTAAAAGTAACAATTGACTATGGATTGCGGTATCCATATAATGGTGACTATAACCTCAAAGTATATACCGATGCCGATTGAGCAAGTAATGTGGACGATCGAAAGAGCACAACCGGTGGAGCGTTCTTTCTTGGTGGAAAACTAGTCTCGTGGACAAGTAAGAAGTAGAGTTGTATTTCTCAGTCTACAGCTAAAGCATAATATGTGGCAGCATTTATGAACTGCACTCAAGCAATCTGGATGAAACATGTATTGGAAGGTTTCAAAGTACTTGTATCCGAACCGGTGAATATGTTTTGTGACAACACAAGTGCAATAAATATTTCTAAGAATCTGGTATTGCATGCTTGAGCTAGGCACATTGAGCTTAAGTATCACTTCTTGAGAGAGAAAGTTCACAATAAGGAGGTTGTACTACAACATGTTTCCAGTAAGGAGTAGTTAGTAGATATATTCACTAAGCCCTTACCAGAGACTACATTTACCTATTTGAGCAGTGAAATAGGGATTCTACCCCTTCATGAAGTCAACTAAAGTTGTGTGCTCTACATCAGTCGGGTACTACAGTGTCAAATCTTTTTGGATTGATGTGTTGAAGGATGCTATTCCATAGGGGGAGAAGCATAGTAGAGAATGGAAGCTTGTGCCTCCACTTTGACATTATTGTCAAAGGGGGAGAATATATCTGATGTATGGGGAGAAGATATCTGATAATGAAGATACATTGGTCTATGATGTCTATAGTTGCAATGCTACATTGAGTATTGCCATCAATGCCAAAGGGGGAGATTGTTGGCATATGATGAACTGACATGTTGATATGATGATAATATATGTTTTCATTGATGTCAATAAGTGTAAGTGAACCGATATGCATATTGAAAGAAGTTGGTGAACCGGTATGAAGAAATGCAGTGAACCGATGTCGGGGTTTCACTAAGTGTGACTACTGGTTGGTAGTCTTAGCTCTAGGGTTTCTGGTTTGGCAATCCAGCTTGTACAATGCAACCAATGACATTATGTGATGAGTTAGCTAAGAGATGAGGATGAGATCAAGATGCCATGTCAACTTTGTGCATGTGAAGGATTTCCTTGAGGATCTTGCATGAGAAGATCGACTGTATTAAAAGTCTACCTCGGGAATGAACATTCTTCTTGGCGGTATGAGAAGAAAGTGTGATGAGTTACTGATTCCCATGTGTGGTGAAGAATGAATGATGCAGATTGTCTTGTGATCTATTTGAGATTGTATTTCTCTATGCAAAGTGTTTGGATGGTCAGGATAGGAATGCCTGTATTGTAAACCTGAGATGCTTAGGGTTTAGGGTTTATGCTACCAACCTAATTGTTGTCTATAAGGTTAATGATGTTTGTGATTATAGTTTGTTGGGAATTGTTGTGTCACTAGTACATTTGGGTCAAAATTTTGACGGCAAATCATCGGAATTCTGACACAATTTTGTCGCACTACTGACAAAAAAAGCCATCGAAAACTTTGTGTTGGAAGTTCCAACTATCCTTATGGTCGTCGCAATTTTGACATCACCTCCAACCTTTCCGATGGCCACCATGGATGCTCATACCTCGAAAGAATACCATCGCGATCTCGGCCTATCGTCGGAATTCTGACTCCAAAGGGTAAAATTCTGACAAAGGAGTGTCGTCGGATGCACGAAACTCCTTTGTCAGAATTTTACCCTTTGGAGTAGGAATTCCGACGATAGGCCGATTTTTCAGAATTTTTTTTTTTATAGAAAAAGATTGACATTAGTATCTCTCTTCTGTCTCTCTTCTCTATCCCTCTCTACTATCTCTCTTCTCTCTCCCCTCTCTAGGTCTCTTTCTCCATCCCTCTCTTCTTCTCTCCCTCTCTACTTCTCTTTCTCTACCCTCTCCAGGTCATTATCTCTTCCTCTCACCCTCTCTCTCTCTCTCTCACCTCTATAGGTCTCACCTTCCATTCCTCCATCATTACCCATGTTGTCAAGTTGCAAGATATTTCCCAAAGTACTTGGTTGCTAGGGTTGATTTGCTTAAGTGTTGGAGCCGGAGTTAGATGAGACCTGCATGATTAGGCTGTATTAAGTGATCAAGTCACCAAGATCTCAATTGTAAACATGACTAGGTTCTAGGGTTTTAGGGTAGCATAGGTCAAGATTGAGGTATGGTGGTCAAGAATTACCTTCCAATGACAAAAGACATCCAAATGATGAAGAATGAAGGTGATGAACTCATAGAAGTTTGGAGGAGATAATTTGACTAAGTTAAAATTTTGTTTAAGTCATGGTCATGATACTAGCTTTCTCATCAAGAGAAATTTGTACAAATGAACCCTAGAAATGTGCCCATGCTAGAGAAGCAAGAATTCCAACAAAACCTAAGGAAATTCTAGTAAGGGGTCAAAATTAAAGAATTAGGGTACAAAAAAAAAAATTTGGCTAAGTCGAGATGTTGCTAAAGGATGACCTAAATCATGGAGTGTAAATCAATCATGAAACATGAGAATGGATAGGTCTTGAACCAAGCAACACAAGTCCCCCTTGTGATTCCAGTAGATATCACATCACAATCATTGTCTATCTGCAATATAAAGTCAAGACCTGACTATTGGAATCTTGGAGTCATCCCATTTGATCACGTAGTTTAGCACTTGGGAGGATTTTTTTCAAGAGAGGATAGAATACTTAGTATTTTATTTTGTGTTGCATAGTGCATAAAAAACACATCAACATAAATCATTGAAAGGTTTGGTTAAAGCCTTCGAATCACAATCTCTACAAGAAGCTATCAAGAGTGCCCAGAATTTGGAAACTTTAGTATCCAAGAACATAATTCATAAGGCACCACTTTTAGAGCAACCAAAGAAGCCTATCAATGTAATATTTTATTTACCTTGGATATGTTTTATCCTAAGTGTGATATTCCACTATTAAAAAGCTTAATTAGGTAATATTTTTACTTAGGTAGAATAAGATAATGAGTTGCACATTCTCCTTCTTTGATTGAGATTCTACTTTTTCCTTGTCACAAATTTGGAAACTTGGATAAGCAATTTCTTTTTTTGGTTTTCTACCTCTTCATGATCCTCATGGATTTGGAATCTTGGAAGCTATATATTGTAGGTTTTTCCTCGATTAACATATCAAATGAAACTATTGTGAGATTTCATATCTTAACATACCAAGGGCTTAAGTTTGGGGACGACAAGGGGATGATGAAGGGGGCGGGGTGGGATGCAAATATATATACAACTTAAAAAATTAATTATAAAAGGATGTGTATAGAATAAGTATAACAATTGTAAATAAAACTTTGCCACACTATGTAAATTTTACAGTAAACATTAAAAATATGTCAATGATTGCATTGAAATTTGAACATTAACAATGGTGGTAGAGTTTTGGAACTTTGGGAACAAACTAAGAATAAGTATAAGAATAGTAGAGGAAACTTTGGCATACTAAGTGTTTAAACTAGTCAACATAAAAAAATGGAAATGATTGCATTAACAATAAGAATGGTGGGTAGAGGTTTGGGGTCAATGGGTAGTGCCCCTTGTGGGGGGTTTGGGGCAGAGCCCCCATCAAGGTTAGGGGGCATTGCCAAACCTTTAATATGGATGACATTTTGACAATAATTTCACCATTTTTGTTTAGAATTGGAGTTTCTAATTGGGGGCCATGGGAGACTCATAGGCATCCTCAAGATGGTCAAGAGACTCCTTGGAGTCCCTAGGAAGTCCCTAAGTGGTGCGGCAAGGGGATGTTTCCCCTAAGTATTGCATCCTGAAAAAATAAGGATTTTGGAGGGGGGGAAGGGGTCCCCATGTTTCAATGGTTTCAAAAGATTCTAAGTTTTTTTTTTAATCTTGTCATAACAAAATATACTCCTCTGGCATCCTTGGATGATTTGAAAATTGAAAACAATTTGACAAGAAAAAACTAACTTCTAAAGTTTAGACTTGGTTTTCTTTTTTTATCCAAGTCACTACAACATTTCAATGATCAAAGTAGCTTTTTTTTGGTGGTTTCGAAGCATCCAAAAGGCTTGATAAATTCAATATTATCTTTTATTCCACCAAAATTGGAGATCAAGAAGCATGCTCACAAACAAGGATTTGTTTGTAACTTAAGGCAATCGACTAGTTTTTGGGGCATTTTCAGGTCTAAAGAACCTACCATTGTGTCAAAAAGGCCCATAAGACCCCATTTTCATCTAAAACTTGTCTCTTTTGGTCGTAGAAGCATTTAAGGAAAAAAAAATCACACAACCAATGATATGCCTATACCATACATATTTGAGTTAAAATAAAAATAAAAAATTGACAAGGTTTGGAGACCATTGAACAATTTGGAAGATTGCTAATACATACACTCAATTTATAAAGTCTCAATTTGACGTACTTAATCTTCGAGAGGCCTATACAAAAGCATTTTGTAATTGCGAACTAAGATAAATTTCCATTTTTGGCAGTTTTCATCATGGATTATGGTATTAAATTCTGACATTCTATTGTCAAGATAAATTTAGAGAACCATTTGTACTCGAAACAAGGGATAGTGAAAAATTACATTATGTAGGATCTCCTACCCTATCTCATTAAATTCATTCCTACACCAAGTGACTGAACAAAAGCGTAGGTATTTAACAACAATGACATGGTCCATGGACTAGTGATCCTCCTCTTGATACTCCATCTACAAATGAGAACATCTCTTATACACGTTGCTACTTCAGAATTAAAAGTTGCTTCTTCTAGAACTTTCCATGATTCTTTGCAATAGGATTATATGTCTTCTAGATTCACCCCACTAGGACACATTCCTATCAAGCATCTTTACTTATTTGAAAAGTAGACCACATTTTAGATCTAGATGACACCATAGTGACTTTGATTTCCTCTTGCAAGATATTCCTCCATCATGTATTGCTTCATCGAAGTTCAAATTTGCTTCTTCAAGGGCTCTCAATGATTCTCTATATAGGATTCTTCATGTCGATGAGATCCACTTCATTGGGAGGCCTACTTAAACATTTCACATCTGTTTGTGGACTCTCACCTTTCAAATATTGATGAAACAATTGAGAATATTTGTCTTCTCATTGATGACAATGCCCATTGAGTTATATCGTCTCCCATTGTAAATTCACTTGTTCTATCCCCACCATATCATGCAACATGACACATTCTATTCCACATTAATTAAGGTCTCACACTTCAATGATTGTAGTCCCTGAATCTTCTATGGAACAATCACAACTTAACATCAACATCAAGACACACGAGTCACTTCAAAAACCATACATCTGAATTCCTTTCTACATTCCACTTGAATGGGAATTCAACAATTTGACAACTCAAGATTTCCATATTGTGAAAGGAAGGTGCATCATTTGTTGCAAATGAACCTACTACAAAATTCACCATTCAACATTTTGCATTGCTTTTCTCTCTTCTTTGTGGAGGCACCAACTTTAGGGGATGGGGTGGGTCTATATTATCCTTCACATATGTCACTTGGGATGGAGTTTTGTCCTATGGATTTTCTAGTCTCTACTTCGAGAGGGTACACTCTCTTTATAATTTGGGGTTATTTCATATTTTACATGGATACCTAACCTTGTGACCCATTTCTTCTTACCTCAATTGCACTTAAGGGGGTGTGCCAATGTACCATTTTATTCACCAAGTGGATATGTTTTATCGTAAGTATGATATTGCATTTGTTTGTTTAGTTTACTTAAGTAATTTCTTTTAACTTGAGATAATGATTTGCACATTCTCCTTCTTTCATAGGATTATGTTTTTTTCCTTATCCTCAAAAATTTAGAAACTTGGATAAACAATTCATTGTCTTTTGGTTTTCTATCTCATCCTCATCTTCATCCTCATGGATTAAAAATCTTGGATATCGAGTGAAGATATTGTGAACTTTTTCATTTTCTCTCTTATGAAATCAACTATGTTATGCTATTTTGATTTTATTATCATTTATATTTAACAATTTTAAAAATGTTATCACTTACATTAATTTCTAGGTTAATATTTATTTTGCAGATTCTAATAGAATTGAATACCACACCCAAACAATATCTAGTATGAACTAGTTAGTTACAGGCTAGGTTCCAAGCGTACTTGGTAACACAATTTTTGAGCTTGTGTTTGTTTATGATTTAACGATTGATGCATCTAGCTTTGCTATGCATCTACTTTGAATACAATGAGAGGGTGATTTTGTCTAAGCCAAGAGACCCTACTATCTAATATCACCCAAGAAAGATACTGATATTTTACCTTGGAAATATAAGCCTTTTGTAAGTATAATTCAATGAATTGTGATAATAACTTAAAACGAAGTGAATTAAAATCTGATTTAGTTCCCCATTGTATTTTAACAAATCACCTAGGAAGATGTTCATTCCTAACAATTTCCAATTCTCTTTCCAAAAGGATGAAAAAGAAGAGAAAGGAACTAATTAATGTTGGGACAGAATTTAGAAGACCTATGTTTTGTGTCTGAAAGCTACTAGCCTAGAGAGCATGGAAACAATCTAAAGTCATGGGAGAGAGTTTCAGTTCTATCTCCAGAAATTATGTCCAGTGCTCTTGTATTGAATTTTTAAACCCTTATAAGTTTAAATGTTCATGAGGAAACTCTAAAATTTTAATAAAATACATAAATGAAAACCAATTTTGTTTTCGTCGAAATACTTTTGAAAATCACATCACCTTAGTAATTGAACTGTAACAATAAGATTGCATACAAAGTGCAGGTTTGCTATGAAACATGTTAAAAGGGTTTAATTGTTTCAATTAATACAAACACTAGAAATATTAAACAACAATAGCTTGTTGGTAATCAAGATTTTGGACTATACCCACATTTTACACCTTTTCATACAGTTACAAAGAACATAGAAAACATGTACGTGGAACTACAGATTCCAACATATGTAAAAATACAACAATCTAAATAAGAATGGGAAGCATGTGGAGAATGGTTAAGACATGCATAAATAAAAGGAAAACAAAAATCTCTCAATGTGTATCACAAACAAATCAAGGAAAAAAGCTTTTAGGCAGGGGACCGATATGATCATAAAAATTTCAAAACTTTCAAAGTATAGAGCATTTGAGATTTTATAGAGAATGCGCTAATTCAACTTTATTCATGACGAGGCATATTCACAACTTTTGCAGTTGCACCATGGTGTTGTTCGTGTTTGCTCTGTTGGACCCTGCAATTAAGATTCAATATACGTACATTATTCAATAAGATTAACTATGCAACATAATGAAATATTGAAAAGTGTGTTATGTTATTGAGCTTTGCTTTGCTTCGAGAATAGTTTAATATTCTCTACTTAACAGGACCAATTGCGTGAAGGTGGAAGCTCATTTGGCCCCTCCCCCTACCCCCCTAACATCACTCTAAATTCCCCGTTAACATCTAACATTCATTCATTCATTCATTCATTCTTTCATCCATTATTAAAATATAACATTCATTCATTATCACATAACGATCATTAACACATAAAATTCATTAACTTTCATTAACACACAACATTCATCAATAATCATCAACACATATCATTCATGAACATTCATTAGCACATAATTACATTCATTAACACATAAAAATCAATCATTATCAAATAAGGTAGATTACAATAATTTCTTTCTTTGTTTTTTTTTTGAAGCTGTGTAAAGTCTAAGTGGAGCATCATCTTCTTCATCATTTCCCCCATCTTCAGATGTTCTACCCTCTCCTCATGCTCTTGATGTATGCCTGGTCCTATACAAAGGACGAGGATGCTGAACCAAAGGGGGGTCCTCTACAATAACAAAGAATTGGGTTAAATTCAAAACATTTTTTTTATTATTGTTACAAGTGTTTCATTAATTTAAAGAACACAACCGTTACACTCTTTACCTGATGGGGTCAAATCATCTTCCACATCATTTTGTCTAGCCTCAACCTCAACATGCTGAACACCCTCTAGATCCTTTGGAGTTGAAATATGAAACGTTACATTAATCAATACACCAATTGCAATTAAATTTGTTTAAAGGAATAACAGTGGTCCTCTTTACTTGATTGGGGAACATCACATTCCTGATGTTGTCTACCCGGATCATGCTCCAGTTGGTCACCACCGACTACATGCTCTAAAATATTAACAATAAAGGTTACATTAATTACTACACTAATTTTCAATTTAAGATGTTTAATTGTATTAATAATTACATAAAAAAATTTGAATAGCAAATGAATACCTCCACTACTAGGATGCACATCCGGACCTTCATGTACAGGTTCTGTTCCACGATTATCATGCTGCATTCCAATGTCATGTGCAGTGTTATCATTGCTTGCTTATTTAAAAAAAATATAGTCACTTTATGTTGAAACTTAACATCAAATAGATTATTGGTTAAGTATTCAATTTAAAATAATTTTCATTTAGCTTATTTACCATTGTGACAGATGCATCAGATTCTCGTGTTTGCCCACTCAATTCTCATAGCCGTTCAACCATGGCTATATAGCCTTGCTGGTAGCCAATTCTCTTGTCATCTTCTATGGGTGCTCTATTGAATTCAGAGCCCTGCATTTTTGCTTAGCATTGTGAATTTTGCTTATATTGTTTGATAAAAAAAAAATTGTTTACAATTTATAAATATTTTGATGTGATACTTAATTTACTGATTCTTACAATTCATGCGGCAAGTTTCATATAACCATCAGAGCCGAGTTTGTGTTGCCCATGCTTTTCTTGTCTTGCCTTGGTTGCCTTCGACGTGTCAATCAATATATGAAAAGTTTGAAATATGTTAGATTATACAAATATAATGAATAATTAGTACATATTCACATTCTTAATAGTATCACATACCTTCTTCTGGCATCTGGTGGTGCATTTCCTTTTTTCCTTTCAATTCTCTCCTTTGCATCCAAAATCAGGTCCTTCCACTCCCTCTTTGGAGTCATGGGGGGACGCTCATACTTTATGTTCTTCTCTAAATGTGTCCTGTATTGGTCCCTCACATACTTTAGATATGTGCTAGCTTTTTCCAGGAGTTTAGTCTTGTCGAATGTGTCATTTCCAAATAACCCTACCATACGGTTTGTGAGTTCATCTTTTAACTTTTTTTCTTGGTCATTCCACCTTTAAAGCAAAAACAAACCTGTTAGATTTAGAATGAAACTGAAGCTACCTTTGATATAGTTCAAGAAATGAATAAAAGGAAAACTATTCTAGAAATGATATGTGTATGCAGGAAAAGCGGGTCGATAGAACTCAATATGTGAAAAATGGAGCTCTATGGAGCCTTGCTCACACACACACAGGACTTCTTGGTGCAAGCTATGGAGTAATGAAGTATCACTTAGCTTCCCAAGGTTGGTCCCATGGTTCTCTATCTTACACGGTCCCTCAAACCAATGTTTTTGCTTTCAGATCACTGAGCAAAATGGTTTAGGGATGGCAAATGCAAGAACGAGGGATGCTTTTGATAGATTTTAGAATGAAATGCATCCTAAGATATGCATGATCTTAAAATGCAATAAACTAGATTATAAGATGACAAGGTTAGTATAAATACTATCCTAACATGATATATTAGTTAATGATTTAAGCTAATGATAAAGAAAGTACTCTAAACATGCATATTTAGATTAATTTCTATCTAAAAGAGAGGCTAAAATGATGAGCATAAAAATGATATATGAAAGCTTGAATGTATTTTGAGCATAAGTGTGATACTACAAACTTGGATTGATTCCTAAAAAATGGAGGAATGAGAGCTCTATTTATAGCAAAAATAGGGCAATGGATGGCCAAGATTGAAAGAGTTGATCAAGGGTTGAGTTTGAAAGTTGGGGATCCATGTTTGCAATTTGCACCAATGAAATGGTGACAAGTGTCAACATAGGGTTGGTTTGAGAGAAGGGGTTGGAGGCATTAAATGCTTGAGAAGACCTTATGGTTATCTAGAGGGTAAGGGTCAAGTCTAAGTTAAGATTACCCATTGGATTAAGAGTTAATCCAAGGATAAACCCTTGTGCAAATGATTAAGAGATAATCATGGTCAAAGCATTAAAGGCTTGAAGAGACCCTTGGGTTGGATGAAGGTTAAGTTAGGCAAAAAGTCTCTAACCATGTAAGAGGGTTGAATTAACCATTAATGGTTTGGGAGACTTTAGGAAATTAAGTGGTTGAAGACTTGAAGCCTTTAATGGTTATCAAAGACTTTAAGGGTTTGAGAAGTGACTTCCCTTTGCTTAGGGATGTGACAAAGTTTAGCAGATGG
Source organism: Cryptomeria japonica (assembly GCF_030272615.1). Lineage (NCBI taxonomy): Eukaryota > Viridiplantae > Streptophyta > Pinopsida > Cupressales > Cupressaceae > Cryptomeria > Cryptomeria japonica. Next base: position 43,587,695 of record NC_081406.1, on the reverse strand, counting down.
GTTAAGCTAACTAGAAGTGATTAGAAGAGTCTAGAAGGGATTAGAAAGGGGTTTAGGAAGGCAAGTGGGAGATGTAGGATTTTGCAAGTGGATGGAGGGATAATAGGATTTAATTGAAATAAAGTTAATTTAATTCAATTTGGTTGCAATTTGGGGAAATTAAATAAATTAGATTTATTCAATTTAGGATAACTATTTAATTAAATTTGAATTTAATTAAAAGTGGATAGGGGGGATTTAATTGAATAAAATGATTTATTCATTAAATGGTAAAAAGAAGTCTAGTGAATTTAATTTAAATAAATTGAGTAATTTACTTAATTAAATAGAGGAATGTGGGTAATTTAATTAAATTGGATTTAATTAAATAGAGAAATGAACATAAAATATTCATTTAGGAATATGGTCATTTTTATATGTCTACATTTTGCCCCTCTTTGAAGTGACATGTGTGCACATGTTATTTCAAAGAAAATGATGTGTTATCGTGATTTATGATCAAATGCAATTTTTGTGTCGCTCTTTTGATTTGCAAGTCGTGCCCCAGGTTTGATTTTATGCATGATGCCCCAGATTCGATATTTGATGGTGATGCCCCCTCGGGAGATGAATCAATATTTTGAAAATTTTGATTTAATTTGATGAGTGGTGTGTATGATTTTGTCTATGCGAAATGTGTGTAAATTGATTCATCTCCCGATAATGTACATTGTGTAGGGTATAGGGGAGACTGCGACCATATTACATGTCTGTTTGGCTAACCCTAATTTCATTTTCCTCCTATAAAAAGGGAAAAGAGCTTTGATTTGATTCATTTGTGCCTTGTTGACTTTGGAGAAAGAGAATTTGGTCTGAAGTCAAAATGCCTATTCCGTATTCTAGACATCATTTCGAGTGCGTTCGGAGGTACCAAAGACCTGCAGCATATGGACCACTAGTAAGTCAACACTTTTGACCCTCTTTTGATTTTTGATTTGGTCATTTTTGGTTGTTTTTCAATTTTTAAAAGTCAGTTTTAGCGTTTTAGCACGTCAAAGTCATAGATTAGCACATACAAAATTTTAGGTAGTGCATCAAGTCTATTTTTAGGGCTGCGTCCGAAACAAAATAGGGTAGTGCATAGGAAATATAGGTTAGCGCATCGAGTGAAAATAGCGCATGCCACATGTAGGGTAGCGCGTCCGGTTAACACTGTAGCGCTTAGGGTAGACCTAGCACATAGGGGCCGCAGGGGTTCGCATGGGTAAGGGGGTTTAGCGCGTAGGGTAAATCTAGCGCATAGGGTCAAACAAGTAGTGCGAGCAAGATATAGATTAGCGCGTGGGTAGGGTTTAGCGCATAGTGCAGGTTAGGTGATGCATGGGGGGAAAGATTTAGTGCGTAGAGTCAGTCTAGCGCATAGGGTGAATAGATTAGCGCATAGGAAAAACAACCTAGCACATGGGTGAATTTTAGCACATCGAGAATATGTTTTAGCGCATTTGGAAAAATTTGGCAAGATGAGGTGATTCATGAATTTGTTGTGTCGTGCTGTCATGATTTTTATGGATTTGTTCAATATGAGTGTCGATATAACTTGTTTTAATTTACGATATTTCAAGTTATGTATAGATATCAATGTGTTGTGTTGATCAAAATATGAATTGTTTTTGCACTTTGTTTCAAGTTCAATGTGTGAAGCCTGATTTGTGTTACAAGCTGATATGGGTTGGAAACTTGAGTTGTTTTACAAGCTGATATGGGTGGGAAACTTGAGTTGTTTTACAAGTTTGTGTGATTTGGAGACTTGAGTTGTGTTACAAGTTTTGATATGGTTTTTGAGAACTTGAGTTATGTTACAAGTTGATATGAAATGATAGGATTTTGAACTTTGATGTAGATGAGAAAATTGTTTCATGTTGTTGATGTGAGTTTGATTTTGATATCTTTGTTTTGATGTGGAAACTGATATTGGATTTGTTTTGCTTGTTGACAAGAGCGATTAGGTGTGGTGCAGTCGCTGGAGAGATTTATGAGACCGTGGACATTGATACCGCGGTTGACCCAGGCCGACCTCGATATCATTGAGAGATGCGGTTTGACGTCCCCTTTGGATATGCCTCAGTTCATTGTGAACCGGGGGCTACTGACAGCATTGGCAGAGAGGTGGCACAACAACAAGAACACCTTTCATTTTGCTACTGGAGAGATGACAGTCACACCAGAGGACTGTTACAGGATCCTGCGCATTCCTGTAGTAGGTGCACTACTACCATATGAGCAGTCAGAGGAGGGTGGTACAGAGGCACTGCGCCGCATCTTTCATGATGAGACAGTCTGTGGTTATGAGATCCCATGGTAGGAGTTTTTAGACCTGGATTACGCACCACTGCCATTCATACTAGCAGGGTTTATTGGTGGATTCCTTTGTCCTGATCACAAGTCAAAGGGATTCTCTATGGGATGGGGGCTTGTATTAGAGGAGATGGTGACATAGGGCTGAAGGTTTTCATGGGGATCAGCTATGCTGGCCCATCTATACAGGGGCTTGCATGAGGTGGTATACCTCAGTTATGGCAGTTTGTCAGCTGGCATGACACTGTTACAGATATGGTGCTGGGAGCACATTCCAGCTGTGAGGCCATTAGCAGACAGAGATAGGCCCGTAGGATGTGCATATGCATACAGATACAGGGGTCTAGTTGTCCAGCAAAAGTTGGGTAAACTAGAGCATTTGAGGAGAGTACTAGATGATATTGATACGGTCACATGGCGACCGTATACAGGTTGTGAGGTGTGGGCGGAGGACGGGCTGGAGATGCCCTTTGTATTTATGATGAGATATCTGATTGAGAGGACCCCATTTGTTATAGAGAGGTTTGTGGTGACCCAAGTTTTGAGACAGTTTGGGCGTTAGCAGGGTATACCTCAGGGAGCTTGCCTATATGCACGACGGAGGCAGGATGTAGCTGATTGGGGCCCGACCATTGATAGCACAGTGGCGATGGAGGAGTTTGTCGGGTTGGCGGGGCAGATATGGGATTATTCCTCGGAGATTCTAGATGCGGGCATGACTGATGAGTTCGCTAGATTGTTTGTTGCGCGGGCGGTGGCTAGGATATCTGATCCCGAGGAGATGCGGCCAGCTTTTGATGATGATGATGAGGAGGGAGAGGGAGATGATGATGATGATGGAGAGGATGGAGGAGGAGGACAAGGGAGAGGAGTCAGAGGGAGATGGGGAGATAGAGGGAGGAGAGGAGATAGAGGTGTGGAGAGAGCGGTGAGACAGGGGGTGATAGACAGGGGGAGAGGTGGATTGGCTATTGGAGCTGGTGGAGAGGGGAGGGTGGGGGAGGTGCTAGCTGTAGTGGGGGGTACAGATGAGGCAAGGCGACTAGCACAGAGGAGGAGGACGGATGTGCTCCCACCTCCAGCACCGAGGACAAGCAGAGTTGGAGGGGTTGCCCCTGCATAGGTACCGCTATGGGTTCAGGTCCCTACACATGTGGAGGATGCTCAGATTCAAACCCTGTAGGTGACTGTATAGTAGCTGTAGGCACAGGTTTTGACACATCAGCGGTAGATTGCGCAGTTGACCACTGAGCGAGATATAGAGATAGAGCAGAGGGGGTGAGCGGAGGAGCTGGCAGCCGGTGTGCAGAGAGCAGCGGCGGGTGGCCAAATGAGAGACACCCTGAGAGAGCTAGCATTGAGAGCTCAGGAGGCAGAGTACTACTGGCGGCATTATGAGGCTGCGGTAGCTAGGGACCGTCGAGTACAAAGCTTTACACAGTCGAGATCTAGTCGATCTCGAGATACTGGGTTGCGGTCTGAGAGCCGAGGTGTGATAGGGCCACCGAGACAGGACCCTCCTGGAGATCCAGGGGCGGGTACACCTGGAGCCAGACCATCTCCATCAGGGGATAGTCATACTTGAGAGACGTGGTCTCTATTGTATTTTTGATCATTGTATTCTTTGTACTGGACACAGTGATGATATATTTTGTACATTTTGATCATTTTTGTGATATATATATATATATATATATATATATATATATATACGGCACCATTTTCTTTGATCATGTGGTGTGTTTATCTGGATGCATGTTATGTTGGTTATTTCTTTACTTTATGATAGTGCAATTCTTTAAAAATATGATATAATGTATGATGCAAGATGTATGTTTGTGAAATGTATCTTGAAAATGCAGATGTATGATTTGATATGCTGTGAGATGTATTTTGAAAATGAGATGTAAAATGTAAAATGATATGCAACTATTTGTACAATGATATGCAATTATGTGTAAAATGATATGCAACTATGTGTAAAATGATATGCAACTATGTTTTTGGTAGCATCCTCATTCTGCATTTGCCATCTGATATAGCCATATGTTGTTTGCTTTCTTTGTAGGTATCATCATTGAGCATTGATTTGTATAGGATATGTTGAAAATTAATACAAGCATAATGGTATAATTGAACCATATGACCTGAGAAAAATTTACATGATGTTTGATTTTGCAAGATAGCACAAGCATCAAGGTATAATTGAACCAGGACGACCTGAGTGCATATTGCATAAACAGACAAGATTAAATCATTTGTATGCATGAATTGGAATCAGGCCTTCAGTGATATTTGATGTATCATGTCTCAAGGCAAGTATTCACACAGTACAATTGATCGGCTCCCAGACAGAAGACTAAGAAAATATTGGAAGTTCCCCATGATCTCTAGCTTTGAAGCATTTAGTGAGAAAAGGAAGAGAATCCAATAATTTAAAAGTTCAAAATGCAAAAATAGTCAAGATTTTTATGTGATAATGCAACATTTAGTACTTCAGAAAATCATCCATCCTTGGTATTTTTGGAATTGTTTCGTTTTTGTTTTTGCGATGAAGCGTAGTTTTTGGTTGTTGGATGTCATGCTTCTGAGTTTTGCGAATAGTTTTGATGTCTTGAATGTTTGCAATATTTAGAAGATTTGAATGTCCCTAGCTGAGTGTGCCTCTTGATGTGAATATGTACAGTGATTTCCAAGCCATGGTGGAATGTGGTAAGAGGATATATATGGATAAACCAGGCTAGTGACTACGCTAAGTATGTCCTGAATGGATATGTGCTAAGTGTCGGGCGATGGCCGATGGTGTTTTTAGGGATACGGATAAAATGGTATATAGATAGATAGAGGAGTCCTTCTTTCACAAGAGTGCCTGTTTACCAAGTTTTCACCATTTGTTTTAATTGTACTTTATGTTTTTGTTTTTTCTGGATTTTTGGAATTTTTAACATTTGTGATTTTGATGGATGATTTTTTTTTGGATACTCAAGCTTACTATGTCGAATAGATAAATTCTTGATCACTTGGTTTGATATTCCCTTAATCTTGTTGGATGAAAGTCTTTCCTAAAGATAGTTGAAATGTTGATAACCATCTCAAAAGATGCTTTGTTGGATTTGGAAATCTTCTCCACTTTATGATTCTTCCTTGTTTGAACTGACTTTTGAGTTTGATTGTTTGATACTTTGCAAGATATTTTAATATTTGTGACAAGAATACATAGCACACATGAAGACAATGATCATGCTAATGCTAAACATCGAGTGTATATTCTTTTGAGGATGTGTTCAAATCCTCGATGTTATCACTGGTTTGATTTACAACAAAAGACACATCAGATAGACTTTTTATTCAAAGGTCATTGACAATATCATAGCCCACTAGTCTCGATACTCCATCAGCTCAAACAACCTTGTCACCCCCTAGAGGGCGCCCATTTTTTTGCCTTTTGCCAGAAATTTACTCAAAGTGAATTGCTTCACAATTGAGTAGTTATCTTGGGAGATATATGGTGAGTGATCTTGGAGGCGGATACTTCCCACCCTTGCACTATGATATTGCCAATGTTTGGCAACTGACTCAGTTCAAGGTTTCTATTTCTAAGGTTTGTAATCAGGCTTCGTGTTTGGCCGTCAGTGATAAACTCCCTCAGGAGGCTTCCCAACCTTTAGAACAAAGGCTTTACGTATCGCAAGGATACTGGGGGAAGGCTATTCGTTGCGCGTAATCGTTGAAAGGGACTTTCATCACCCTCCACTTTTGATTATAGTGGGTTGGAACACTTGGCATCAAAGCCATTTCCCACTTAGGTCGTTCCCTTCACACCAGCCAGAGAATGGCTTTAAGAGTTTTTCAACCCCTCGGGAAGGCAGGCCTGCTAAAGGATTTATTGCTTGAAGTAAAGAAAGCTTTAAGAGTGGTCTGGATTTTTGATCACCCAGTTAAGGGGAGAGCATATACCTTCCACTTTCGAGACAAGGCAAACAAGGTTCTTTTTAGCCTTTAAGACAATGATTTGCTAACTTCTACTTGGAGATGTTGCTCCAACAAGCATGATGTTCCTTTTAACCCTTCATAGCAAAGTGTGTATTTCCAAATTTTTTGAAAAATAAGCCTGGTCAACAAAGTAAATCGTGATTTTGGTCAACAAAATTAAAGTCGATAGGGGAAAGTTTTCCCTCTTTGCTTTGCACAAAATGAAGATGAGGTTCTTTTTCCTTTTTCAATTTATTGAGATTGATCCTTTTAGGCACCAAAGGAAGGTGAAGTTTTTTTTAACCTTGCTAAAAGTAAATTTGCTTGTTCTTTTTAGAGCTTCCAAAATGAAGTGTTTTTCCTAACTTGCAGGAATGAAAGTTTTGCTTTGTTGTTATTTTTTCCATGCAATAAAGAAAGATGACTTTTCTTTTAAAACACCAAAAAGGAAGGCATGAAGTTCATTTTATGCATCCAAATGAAATGATGAGGTTTATTTTAACTTGTGCAAAAAATGAGAGTGATTTCTTTTTAACCAACTTTTGTTGAAAGAAAGTAAAAAAAGAGACTTAAAACCTCTAAACTAACTCCTTCCCCTACACAAAAAAGATTAGAACCTACACATAGTAGCTGATCAAATGTTAGTGTGGGCTTACACAAGCCTAAATTCTGATCTTGGTTACAAATTTTACAATTATGATCCTGAAATGCCCTAAAATTTGACTAAGTCTGAAATTTGGAAGATCTTCCAAAAACTAGATTTTGCATTATAACTCCTAGAGGTCTGAAACCCCTCTCAAACATCTTGACAATATATATGGAATATAACTTAAAGTATGAGAAAGAGAAAAGAGAAGAGAAAATGTCAGTTATACTTAAATGTTATATTCCATATATATTATGCCTCCCACAAGCCTAATTTTTGACTCTGTCATAAATTTTTGGCTCTGCCAACTCTATGCGCTAAGAAAAAGCACCTATGTGCTATTATGTGCCCCCAATGCGCTAATCTATATTCTCGATGCGCTATTCTATTTTTCTCTCACGTTGATACCTACAGAAAACTGTTAGAAATATGTTGCGCTAAGGAAAAGACTTTACGTGCCATAGAATAGACTGCATGTGCTAAACAGTGAGCTGGATGCGCTATCTAACAGACCTGATGCGCCAAACTATTTTTCAAATGTGCTACTCTATTTTTCTCCCACGTTGATACCTATAGGAAAATATTAGTGGGAGTCATGCACTAAAGAAAGGACTTCACGCATTAGAGTATAGACCCCATGTGCTAAATAGTAAGCGGGATGCGCTAGATTGTTAACCGGATGTGCCAGGGAATGTTTCCCACGCACTGATTCCTATTTCTGGCCGACCTACAAAAGTGGTTAAATTCAAAAACCGATTTGATATATGGGGTCTAGCCCCACGGTGGGCACCAGAAATGTATGCGGGAAAAGTGGGTCGATAGAATTCAATATGTGAAAAATGGAGCTCTATGGAGCCTTGCTCACACACACACAAGACATCTTGGTGCAAGCTATGGAGTAATGAAGTATCCCTCAGCTTCCCAAGGTTGGTCTCATGGTTCTCTATCTTACATGGTCCTTCAAACCAATGTTTTTGCTTTCAGATCACTGAGCAAAATGGTTTAGGGATGGCAAATGCAAGAACGAGGGATGCTTTTGATAGATTTTAGAATGAAATGCATCCTAAGCTATGCATGATCTTAAAATGCAATAAACTAGATTATAAAATGACAAGGTTAGTATAAATACTATCCTAACATGATATATTAGTTAATGATTTAAGCTAATGATAAAGAAAGTACTCTAAACATGCATATTTAGATTAATTTCTATCTAAAAGAGAGGCTAAAATGATGAGCATAAAAATGATATATGAAAGCTTGAATGTATTTTGAGCATAAGTGTGATACTACAAACTTGGATTGATTCCTAAAAATGGAGGAATGAGAGCTCTATTTATAGCAAAAATAGGGCAATGGATGGCCAGGATTGAAAGAGTTGATCAAAGGTTGAGTTTGAAAGTTGGGGATCCATGTTTACAATTTGCACCAATGAAATGGTGACAAGTGTCAACATAGGGTTGGTTTGAGAGAAGGGGTTGGAGGCATTAAATGCCTGAGAAGACCTTATGGTTATCTAGAGGGTAAGGGTCAAGTCTAAGTTAAGATTACCCATTGGATTAAGAGTTAATCCAAGGATAAACCCTTGTGCAAATAATTAAGAGATAATCATGGTCAAAGCATTAAAGGCTTGAAGAGACCCTTGGGTTGGATGAAGGTTAAGTTAGGCAAAAAGTCTATAACCATGTAAGAGGGTTGAATTAACCATTAATGGTTTGGGAGACTTTAGGAAATTAAGTGGTTGAAGACTTGAAGCCTTTAATGGTTATCAAAGACTTTAAGGGTTTGAGAAGTGACTTTCCTTTGCTTAGGGATGTGACAAAGTTTAGCAGATGGGTTAAGCTAATTAGAAGTGATTAGAAGAGTCTAGAAGGGATTAGAAAGGGGTTTAGGAAGGCAAGTGGGAGATGTAGGATTTTGCAAGTGGATGAAGGGGTGATAGGATTTAATTGAAATAAAGTTAATTTAATTCAATTTGGTTGCAATTTGGGGAAATTAAATAAATTAGATTTATTCAATTTAGGATAACTATTAATTAAATTTGAATTTAATTAAAAGTGGATAGGGGGGATTTAATTGAATAAAATGATTTATTCATTAAATGGTAAAAAGAAGTCTAGTGAATTTAATTTAAATAAATTGAGTAATTTACTTAATTAAATAGAGGAATGCGGGTAATTTAATTAAATTGGATTTAATTAAATAGAGAAATGAACATAAAATATTCATTTAGGAATATGGTCATTTTTATATGTCTACAATATGAAATCAAAATAGTGGATAAGGGTTAGTTCACGTATGATGTTCCACCTTTTATGGTGGGCCCAAATTTCTGCAATGTAATGTCATTAAGATTTTTATAAAAAATATCATTTCCTGCAAAAAAAACATGGGATCATTAACCCAAAATGAGTGATCAGTAAGTAAATTACAATTAGACTATATATAATAATAATTTTAAAGTACCTGGAACCTTCTGTATCTTCAAGGGAATCAATTCTTCATTGCTCACCACCAATGTGGCCTGCATCGTTCCCATACTAGCAATACGGGAAGATCCAGGAAATGATGGTATGTTATCACCAGTAGTCGCCTCTGGCGCATCCAAATGTGCATCTCCTACCACAGTAAATGAATCCACTATGAAATGCCTCCAAGAAAGAACACTTCAAGGGTAATAAACACATAATGAAAGAGAGAGAAAAAGAGGGATCTACCACCAGTGGGCGGGTCAACACGAGCCGGTGCAACAGACGATGTCTGCATGCTACATGTTGCTGACATTGCAGTCAACAATACAGTTGGGGTCGACCTCGGACCCATGTCAACTCCTGAAGAGTAATACATTAAATATATAAAACATTAAAAAAGCAAGTTCACAAGTCCAAAGGAGTGGTTTTAATATATAGAACATGGTCATCACTTGAACTACCCGCAATACCCTGATCATCGCCACCAGGATGATGAGCCCTTATAAATTTCTGTAAAAACAACACATACATATTTTAGTTAATGACATAAAAGAGAAAAAAATATAAACCATTATTGAACTTTTGTTATGATTAAAGCTTTCATTATTGCTTACTTGCAAGTTTTCCACTATCCGCAACAATAGTTGCATCTTCTCTGTTATCTCATCAGTCTGAGGGCTTATGGTTGCCAAATCAACAATCTCTTGGCTAATTTTTCTAATATTCGTTTGTACCAATTGTATAGGGTTTGCGCTAAGTGCGATGTCATCATCGCATAACACTGTCGAGCGCCCCACATCCCTATGGAGGTGCTGAGGTACTGCAGGTTCCTTTCCCTTATCCCAAACATCCGTCTGTGACAAGAATATAATTAACACTATCAACATTACTTCAAAACACTCAAGAAAAGATCATAATGTAACAATTTGCTTCTATCTAATTTGTACAATTACAATGAGGTTTACCTGCTCCGTAGAAGTGTCAGGACCTACACCCCTATCTGTGCTATGTGGTGGATCCATGTGGCCCTGTGACAAAGGAAAAATATAAAAACGTTAGTGAAATGAAACCAATAGACTTAGCAAAAAAACTTAATAATACAATGGTTTATTTGATTCATTAATTGGAAGTTGGCTTAAATGGGATATATATAGTACGTACCACCCCAATGATAGTAACTTTGTTTGTATCTATACGATTCAAATTGTAATTGATTAGTAGCTCTTCCCCTACACTTATTGATTTTATCGCACATACAAACACACAATTTCCCTCACGTACCTCAAATATGCAATTGGGTTGCTTATTAGTTGACCCAGGTCGTGTACTATTTATAAAACCTGCAATATTCCTTGTTGCTTTTGGCCTTCCATCAATGTATACAGCCACTCGTTTACTTTGATCATTATCTTTTTGTTGTATATAATTGGCTAACAGTGCATACCTATGCATACTTTTTTAATATCGAACAATCTGCATCCAATCATTATAACTATAACAAGGTCCAACAAACTCCATCAATTCAGCAACTTTGTTGTAATAGACCTTTATGTTGTCCATGGAAAATAGGCCCAAACCATGTAATGATGAAGGTGTTATGCGATATATCCTCTCATTAACAAAAAAATCAGTGTTTATTGGAGGAAGTTCCTTGAGTACACATTGTTTCAATAGATGTTTGTACCTCAAGGGCACCTCAATGTCGCATTTGGTCTCATCATCATAAGAACATGACCCCCCTTGAGCAAGAAAAAATTCCATGCGTTTATTGAATTTTCTTCTAATCTTTTGACCTCTAGTTGATCTCCCTATTTGAGATCCACTACATGTCTCACTTTCCTCTTCTATTCCTGCATTTCCCTCACTCAAGGAAGACACATCTGACAAATACCTATTTGGTGATACCTGTGCACCATCAAATGAGAGAGTTAGTTGGTAATGAGAGAGATATTTTGCAAATGAGGGTAATATTGATGAAGAAGTCGGCCATAAAGTTGATGTTGAGATTAAAATTTGAGTAAGTCCAACTGGGGCCTCAAGTGTTGATAACTGTATTAGATTTGTTGCTAATGTTGAGGTTTGAAAAACTGAGGAAGTTTGTTTTTCTTATAATTTTTTAAAAATATATTATTTCTATAAGGTGTATTGACTTATACTTGTCGATCCATGAGACTGTGCAGGATCCTCGTCAAAGGGGTTCAGTGTCCTGCACCAACAATTGAGCATCATAAGCATTACATTTGTAATTTGATAAACAATAAATACTGCAGTATCATAAGCATCATAAGCATCACATATGTATTATCATATATGTAATTGAGCATCATAAGAATCACATATGTATCATCATAAACATGTAATCCATCACATACGTATCATAAATCACCATCCATCATATAGCTAATAAGTAGTCCACATTCCATAAATAAACACAAAGTTCAAAAAATGTCACATGTATCATCATAAGCATGTAATCCATCACATATGTATTTTAAATCACCATCTATCACATAGCTAGAGGTGCATCATGAATTAATTAAGTAATGGCATTAGAATTCAAAACATATGAATTATTTATGTAACCATATGAGTCAAATCAATTTCTATCATGATATCAATATTAAATAGATAATATAATAATCGCATCTCATACATTTCATTCATGTCATTGATCTTCTTCTTCATCCAACTCATCATCATGACCATGATGATGATGATGATGATGATGATCATAATCATCATCGTCATCGTCGTCGTCATCATCATTGTGTTCGTCATCATCATCGTCATCGTCATCGTCATCGTCATCACCATCACCATCACCATCACCATCACCATCACCATCACCATCACCATCAGCAGCAGCAACAACATCATCATCATCAGCTTCTTCTTCGTGTACATTTCCATCAGGAACATCATCAACTAACTATTGATCGTGATCATCATCTATATCATCTTCTACTTCTTCAGTATCTTCTTCTTCCATCACATTATACATTATCGACCTTCCTCTTGGATCATGTCTAACAACAAATGACCAACCCGATTTATGTGGAACCTCCGAGTAAAATACCTACTCACATTGACTTGGAAGAACATAGGGCTCATCCCCAACTTGTTCAAATGACCTTGTATTAACCATTGTAAATCCATTATCATGTTCGATAATAGTTCTATCAGTATGATTTTTATTCAATCGTAGCCTATACCATTTGACGATGAACAGAACTAATTTGAAGGAATTAAAGTCACACTCAAGCATATAATCCAAAATTTCATAGTATCGATTTTGAGACTCTTGAGGATGTATGTCGTTTCTAGATGAAATATTGGTCACCTCAAAGACTGTAGTTATCCCAGAATCACAAGTTTTCTTCGCATCATCCAACTATTTGATGCGAAATTTATGACCATTGCAGCACATAGCCTTGTGGTGTTTGACCTACAATTTGTCTAACATATTAAAATTATTGCATCATGAGTTGATAAACATACGGGTGATTAATAAAATTATATGTACCTGTTGATCTCTTAAACCATATGCTAAATCAATTTCCCTTTGTGTAACATTGGTATCTCCATTATGATGAGCTTCTTTAACCAATGAAGTGACACCATCCCATGTTAATGTGCAACCAGAATGTTGACATCGTTCAATCCACACCGTCATCCAATCAAGATTGTTTGCAATATACAAATGTAGCGCATCTCACTCCCGACCAACTATACAAATAATTAATAGACCACTTACAACTGATTTATTTAGAAGATGAAGAATTAATTTACTACAATAACATCTTATAATTACCTCTCACTTTCTTCAATCTACCTTTCCCCATCAAGTGCTCCCCTTCGAATTTATTAATGGGGTTGGGATCCCAAATGCGATCTACGTGGATTTTTGCTGCAAACTTAGGAAGATATTCAGTATTCTACACCATAGTTTGGTATACCATATATCCCTGCACCATAGAACCCTTAGGATGTTCTCTTTGTCGAACCAAAGCCTTCAAAAATTTCAAGTGCCTCTCAACCATCCACATTGACCTAGTGTGTACAGGTCCACACAATTCGATCTCCTCAACTTGGTGTATGAGGTAGTGTTCTTGTGCATTGAAAAAAGTTGAAGGTAGACACTTTTGCATTTCACACATTAGATGAGAGATTTTTCTCTTCCAATATTTTATATCTTCCTTGTGGATTTCTTTAGATGACAACCACCTAAAAGAGATTAAAGATGCAAAAATATATAAATGAGACTTTACAAAATAATATACAATATATTGCATAACAAGTAAAACAAATGGCAAATATAATATCTATACAAAAAATTGAACAAACATCACTACTTACCTCATGTATTTTCCAAGATCATATATGACTTGCTTGATATTATTGTCGAAGTGGTCTGGGAGAGATAGAGGTAGAACGTACTGCAACAACTATAAAATGATCTTTTCATTGTTTTCTAACATAATACAATGAAAAGTACATGCACAGTATACAAATATATAGTAAATACACAAGAACGTGAATTACCTTAATGAAGGTATGCCAATCATGTGTTTTCATCCCTTGCCCAAATTCACTCTTCTTTGATATGAGATTGTTTATGTTCACAACAAATCCTATGGGAAATCAAATTTTTCGTATGACTTCTTTTATAGAATTGCTTTGCTGCTCCGTTAATAACCAAGGAAGGGAACTTATATTAATCTGATCTCCATTGCTATTTGATTGAATGACATTTTTCATTGCATGATTGGATTCCACACTGTCACTACAAATTTTGACAATTTTTTCTTTGTCACACCTTCCATCCAATATTTTCCATAATGTCTCTGTTATATTTTTTCCAATATGCATTGTATCAAACAAATGCACAATTTGTAGCTACTCGTAGTAAGGCAACCTACTGAATTGTCTGGGATAACTTTTTAGTCCCTTTCGAAGGTGGCCATCCATGCCTTGACGACCTTCAGTATCATCAATTACATCATCAGTAAACAAAACACAATAGAAAAATTCAAATTCCAAACATAAACCATTAGATGGAATGACATTACCTTGACGATTAATTCTATTATATTCCAACTTCCATAAGTGAGGAGTCATTCTTTGTAGCTTTGATGTAGTCTCTTCTTTCCCATTGAAAAGATGTTTTTTAGTATTCTGGTACTTATGATTTTTGTGAAGGAAGTGCCTATACTCATCAAACACCTGCTTTCCTAAACTTTTTGAATGACGCGATTTCATCTTTGGACCACAAACTGGACATGCAAATTTTCCCTTTGTTTGAAGACCTACAAGATAATGTATAATTCTATTAAATCTGTTAATTTTTATAATTATAATTATCATGCGCAACTTGAACACTATAACATATCACAAAAATGTGTTAGCCCTGGGGCATCATGTATTGTCCATACAAGCATTGCATGGAATTGAAATTGTCTTTGTCCTATTGGTCTAGAGATGTCATACATGGTCACACCATTCCATAACTCCAACAACTCGTCGATAAGAGGCTCAATATATAAATTCATATCTTTAACTTGGTACTTGCCTAGTGGAATGAACAAAAATATTACATAATCATTATGACCATTTTACTGCAATATTTATAATTAAATGTAGATGACTATTAAATGATAAAATACCTGGAACAATCATTGCCAACATTATGTGCTCCCTCTTTATTGACATCCATGGAGGAATATTATTGTTGATAACAAAAATAGGCCACACCGAGTAAACAGATCTCAACTCTCCAAATGGATTGACACCGTCCGCTGCCAATGAAAGCCTGAGATTACGAGGTTCTTCTTTAAAGTGTGGCCACTTTTCCTCTATGTCCATAAATGCTGAACCATCCACAGGAATTCAAATAATGTCATCTCGACTTCTATTGCGTGCATGGTAATCCATAAATTGTGCCAAGCTAGTGCACCTGAATAATCGTTGCATACGTGGAATAATGGGAATATAATGAAGAACCTTGTGAGGCACCTTTTTTGTTATTTGATCTGTTCGATATCTACTGATATGACATTCAAGGCATTCTATTCTAAATTCATGTTGTTTATGATATATAATATGATCATTGGGACAAGCATCTATTGTTTGATACTCCATTCCAATATCTTTCATAATGGCAGATAATTCTCGATATGAGCGAGGTAGAATATTTGATGGTGGTAAGAAAAACTCACCTATCAATCTACAACAAAAAAAAAAGTTTGAGGTGTTAATATAAAGAATATTAATGGTACATGATTCACCATTTATTAACTGTAATGACATGTATGACACACCTTAACATATGTGAGATTTTTATGTTGGATAAACCATTCATAACCTTCAAGTTCACCAACAACAATACAACAGAGAGAAGAGTTGTTTGGGAGCCTCTGTAAAGGGGCTCATATGCCTTCTCAAGAAGAGGTAAATCATGAACATCAAGGTCATCCTGATCATCATGATCAGCTATGCCAGTACTAAATGTGTCATGGATTAATGTATTTGTACCATCATCTTCAATTGTGTTTTCTGGTTCATGATCGTCATCTTCCATGGGATCATTATCTTCAGCTTCAATATTCACACCTCCATGTTCCTCCACTTCAAAAACCATATTTTTCAGGTTGTGTTGGTCCATATCATGTGCCCTGGGGTGCTCGACCTATATAAAAATGATCAACATAAATAAACCATGATCATGATCTCATTATCAAGTGATTTCTTATGTATATAAATTGTTAAAACGATATAATGAACAACTTACCAGTGGATGATAATCATGTCCCCCTTCAATGTGACCATGCTGCCTACAATGTTTCTTAGTTATTTTGATTAGAAGTCTTCCAGTCTTTAAGCCCTTACAAATTTTGCAGGGACAATAACATTTCCCATCACCTTTTCTTTTCAAGTTAGACCATAATCTAGAAATTGTCTCCTTATTTTTTTCTTCACTGATATTATCTGACATGGTCTTCCTTCACAGGCAAAAAAATCAGGCTATGGAAACTTCAGTGCAAAAGCTTCACAAAAATTGCAAATCAAACCAAAACCATTTAACTCTTCTTTTTCATCTTAAAACATTGAACTTAATAGAGAACGTATTTAATGTAGTTGATTGTGTGAATTTCTGAGCATTGTGTCTACAAATTCTTACTAAAAGTTTGCCTGTTGCAGACTTTCTGAGAGACATTTTTGAGTATTCTAAGCCTTGGTTCTTGTATTTTCACTGGTGATAAGTTGGAAACTTGATGGCAGACCTATAGCCAATCGATCTAATTTTGACAAGTTATACACCAAGAAAACATGCATATAGAACTAGCATTGTTTGCAGGTCACCCCTACCCTATGCCATGGGTATATGACTACCTAGAACTCTAGTTTAAGCATCAATCCTGGAAATGATCGGTATATGACTACCCATAACTCCATTTTAAGCATTAAGTTACATCATTATTGACCTTACTTTGGGATGCTATGTATGAGATTGGAACCTTTTGTAAGGTGTGATCAATGTGCTATCATAAATGCAAAGCCAAAACCATTTTGATGAGATCATGATCCCACTAATACTATTTTGCCTTGTTAATTTTGCACCCACAAAAATGATAGAATCATATATAATATGCCATCAATGCCCATATACTGACAATGCTCAAGATGAGCCACTTAGAGGTAGATTATCTCTAACCTCATTTTCCCTATAGGTAACTGATTAGGTTCATTTTAGAGTCTTATTTCCAAATATGTACCTCTATGTTAGATTTTTGCTTTATTATTTGCCTTTTTATGCTTAATCTTGTCAATTTTGCATAATTTTACTTAGTTCTTGCATCTTCAATGAAATTATATCT